>NC_090265.1:1095851291-1096063791 GCF_040414725.1 Anabrus simplex | reverse complement strand
TAATAATAATAATAATAATAATAATAATAATAATAATACCATCACTTCTCCCTAGTGTTGGGCCACACTTAAATCAACCAATCATAGTCCAGCTCGCCAGTATACATAAGATAGGTCTTGGTCTCACAGGATCTTCTTGATTTCTGCATAGATGCAGAAACTGGGGCAACATCTAAGGTAAGTGGCTTTCTTCATCCATATCATGTGAACTTACTTGCGTGTGGTGATGAGAAGATACCAGCATTCCCCTCTAGCATGTAACGGTCAGGGTAGTGCCACAATTACTTAATTTTAATGTAGGTGTCCTAAATGAATTTAATTATGTAAACGGTAGGTTTTCTAAGTTTTCAAGCCGCATAGGTAACCACCTGACTGGGTAATATGTCATAAGGATGCACAAGAGTGGAACCCCGTTTCCCTTTTTCATTTTTTATTTCTTATGGTTAAATTTTCTAAATTGAATATTTCCCCTTTTTGCATTTTGTTGTTGTTAATATTTTTCCCTTCTTAGTCACAAATAGTATTGCTTATCCAATGTATCACCTGGCCTTCAGCCCCATTAGTTTTCATTGTGATCATGTCTTGGTACACGAGTTAGTTCAGCACCCCCCTCTTCTTGTAACTGACCTATGTTCTCACTGAACATTTGTTTAATTAACTCTAGGCTTTGTAGTATGAGCTTCTGCTGGATCCTTCTGATCCAAGTTTTGATATTGTTGCTTCGCCATGAAACAAGGGCTGCAAATGTCAAGGGTATAAAAGTTTGTAAGCCTTTAAGGCTTATCCTTCCCCTCTGCAGACAAATTAAAAAGGTGCCTTAAATTTATTTCAGACGCTTAAGGTTGGTATTTCAATCTCCCTGTGTTTTTAAATTATTGTGTTTTCTTGTACAATTTACTCTACGTAGCATGAATACAGATAGGTATTTTGGCAACAGTGGGATAGGAAAGGGATAGGAGTGGGGAGGAAGCAGCTATGGCCTTAAGTAAAGTACAGCCCCAACATTTGTCTGGTGTGAACATGAGAAACCGCAGGAAACCATCTTCAGGGCTGCCGACAGTGGGGTTCAAACCCACTATCTCCCAGATGCAAGCTCACAGCAGTTCACCCCTAACCGCCGGGCCAACGTGCCCAGTTTATTATTCTGTGTCTGTCAAATTGAAAGCTCACCCTTCCTGGGTGGGCTATGTTCCAAAGTTTTGTCCAAACATGGTAAAGGCTAAGTAACCTTTGGAATTTGAAGCTTAGTCTCTCTAGTTGTTGATGAAGTGCTGAAAGCTAAGTTTATAAAATTTATAGCTGTTTATTGTTGTTAAAACATTTTCTAAATATTTGTTCTTGTTAACCATTGTTGTTGATTTGAAAAAAGGAAACAAGAAAGAAACCAAAACTCTTTATGAAATACCATCAACATTTAAATCTTCTCTCGTGGTCACTATTTGTCCAGAATTCTAGGCCCTGCCATTACTTTCCATCTCCTACCCTTGGTAATAAGTGGAAGCAGAGCTTAGTTACATACACGTGGACAAAATCCCCTTTTGACCATTTTTGTTAATTTTTCATCCTGCACTCTGAAAATTTCCATATTTTTTATTTGTCAATATATTTGACCCTTGAGACGTTCCTTGTCCATGGTAACTTCATAAAGAGGAACTTATGTACAAGTTACTCAGTAGAAAAGTGCAGTCCGCTGGCATTGTAATGATCAGTCTGCCACTTCTTAAAGTAGCCTTGATTACCATATGACAATCCCCTCTTTTGAGCAGAAGGGAGTCTGTGAGTCCTTGCTTACAGACCTTACCTTGGCAATTAGCTCTTGAAGGTTAATCAGCTCAAATGCATTCAAGCCCGACTACTGCATTTTTAAAATTGTGTTGTGAAGCTATTGTGTCTAAAGTTAACAGCTGAACTCCGTATATCTGCTGATTCCTTGAGTGTTAAGATTTCTTCATTATCTTCAAAGCTAAATCTCTTGCTGTCTGGCACTAGCAACAATAAACTTGGTGATGTTCAACCTGCTAATGACAATGTGGAGGAGGAATAAGATGGGCCCTCTGTATCAGAATGTTCAAGGCCCATCTGAGCCTCAACTATCACCTCCTGTTTTTGCACAAGGGTTCAGTAACTTGCCCTATCTAATTGCTATTTTATTGAAAGGAACATCAAGATATTCAGTTAATTCCCTTAATGAGGTTATTTCATTCCTTCATTACCTGTTTGAGTCTCAGGACCATATGCCAGTGTTTGCATTGCCCCCAACGCAGATTTTTGAAATCATATATCCTTAAATGGTCAGTATTCTGGCAGATACGAAAGTTAAGGCTGAATGTTCTTTAAAAAACTTACACACCCATCTTTTGGCTCACTTCATTCCATCTAGGGCACTCTCTTCCTTTAGTAAAAAAAAAAAAAAAAAATTCGTGTAAAAGTTTTTGATTAAATCTTGGCTGAATTTATTCAAGATGTCACGTTTTATGCAAGATTCTTTGCCTTTCTGAAGCCCAGATGGTCTCTACTATAATTGAAGGGATTTCTCCTTCCTACAGATTATATCTTTGTTCTTTCATCTCGTCCTCGAATATTTGTTGAGTTGGAAGCTATGTCTGTCTCTGCTGAAGGTGTCAAATATGTAGGTACTTTGAGAATTGAGCATAAACCTTCAGCTTTTAATTCTGTATCTCACCCTCCCTAATGTAGGACAGTTGTTTCCTGCAAATGTTTTACATGCAGCTCTTCCGATCATTTAAGAAACAAATGACCTGCTATACTATCTGCTTACTCCTTTTAAGTCCAGGCAACGGTGAACTTCTGCATCAGTGGGTTGTTTCAAATGTGGATCTCTCCAGCACATTGCTAGATACTGTAATGCCTCAAAATCTTCTTCATGTAGTGGTAGTTCTAGACCTGCTGACAACATTTTACTAGACCGCAAGGCTGAGCCTGTAAGTTTTGACCCAGCCAAGGGTAAGCACATTAATCTGTCATATAACCCCTAAACCTGTTCAGCAGGCTAAGTCTGTAGGTCCTAACCCAGCCAAGAATAAAGATGTTGATCTGCCCTCTGAATCTAGTTCTAGTGTCATGTCCTGTAGAGTGTTTAAAATTGTTGTCTTAACATTTGTGGGTCTGCCCCTTTTATTGAAGTCGAGATCAATAACGAGCTTACTTCAGTGCTACTTCATTCAGGCAGTGTTTTGTCTTTCATTAATGAAGAGTGATATTTGACAGCAAAATCTGCTTGTAAATTTTTGGATTGTTCTCCCTCCTTGCTAAATTGTGTTTCAGCTAATTCTTCAATCTTAGAATTTCGGGTTCCATTCTGTGGAAAGTCAGGATTGCCAACTTCACCTGGAAATGTTAATACTTTGTAACTAGAAAACTGTCATACCAGATCCCTCTAGGTACCAATTTCATGTGTCAATCTGGTCTGATGCTAGACCTTCAAAACCATGTGTTTTGATTTCAGTTTTATGATAAACTAAAAAAAACCTTTTTCATATAGTAATTCAGCTTCATTTGATGTTGCTTTCCCCCCTCAGGGTAAAATGCCATTAGATCTTAGCCACATTCTATTCAGAATCTTTGTGAAACTTTTTCCGATGTGTTCACAGAAAAACTAGAGGGTCACTAATGTGACTGAGTGACTAATGTGAGTACAAGATTGATGTTACAGATTCAAGTCCTGTGAGGTTTCCTCCATATTGTCTAGCCCTTCCAAGAAATGAATGCTTTGAAGGGAATTACAATCCAAATGCTTAGCGATGGAATTATCCATCCATCAACTTCTATCAGACGTCGTTAGTGCGTTCTGTGTGTTCCTCATTAAAATGATTTCACGCTTAGCAAATCGTAAATTTGAAGTCCTCGTTCTCATCGTATTAAACCAAGACCAACTACAATATATCAGACCTTAATACAGCTATCGGTAATAGCTAAAATGGTGCCCCGATCGGTTTGTTCAAATGTATAATAAGCATTAGCATGTGCGAAGCATCTGTTTAGTTCTTTCTGTTGCTTTGGTTTGATTAGGAAACGTTAGTGTGGTGGTGTTTTTATTGAAATTTGGTTTTAAAACTATTCTGATACGTTAGGACGTGTCGATCGTATTGCAAGCCCGGATGTAATTCATATTACAGCAGATGCACTTACATTCAGATCAAGTGTACTTAATGCATCGTGACTATTTCGTAGTTACAAGTAATATATTAGGATGCATTAAAACATTCGAGGATAAATTTGTCAATAGAGAGGGTGTGTTCCGAGTACTTGATGAGCTGGGGGTTTTTATCTTTTTTTCTGGATAAGTCCAAAACTCTGTGTTGTTACCAATCCTAGTACATTTCTCACTGACTATACCTTTTGAGGATTTTAAAAGTGAGGTTATAAAAAGTGATAAAGCTATTCATTTTATCTGTGAATGAAGATTATATTCTCTTTGTTAAAATTAGAGGACAAGGTATCAACTGATATAGTGTCACAGTACGTAGGCTATTTACCTTGCCAACGATTTGGGTGTAAAAGTGCTCTTTAGATAGATAGATAGATATTTACTGAACATAACGGGCGAATTTGCCCCGATACATGTTTACATGGACAGCTCACACTAAAAAGAAAAGAAATACCGGATTCCCTGGGCGTGCCATGGGGTACATTGGATACTCCGGAAACGTGACACTCCCAAGGTAGAATCACCATGGCAGCCATCCTCAGTCCTCCATGCCACGCCCATCGTCTCCATTTAATATTAAGACACAAAATAAAATGAACAATAAAGGATAATAAAATAAAGCAAGAAATAATATTGGTGACTACTACTACTGTCCGGCCGTGTCATCACCCTGGTGAGAAGAAGGCCGCCCACCTGATGATGACACGACCGGCCCTATCTGTGGGGCCCTAGGCAAGACCCCAACAATCCTACCAGATGACAATGCGTTTCTCTCACCATTCCATTGCGGCCTGCCACGTGAAACTGCAGCCGCTTTCATCCCATATCCCGCCTCTCACATTTCTCTCTTCTTTTACTTATTTGGAGTGGGCCCATCCCACTCCGTCTTCTTACGGTTATGTTCTGCTCTCCCTTGTCCATCATTCCTTACCAGCTCCTAACATGTGTGAATAGTGAGAAAGACGCATATGCCCTAATATATACAACCAAGTACCCATAATAATAATAATAATAATAATAATAATAATAATAATAATAATAATAATAATAATAATAATAATAATAATAATAATAATAATAATAATAATAATAATAATAATAATAATAATAATAATAATAATAATAATAATAATAATAATAATAATAATAATAATAATAATAATAATAATAATAAACAAAATCTACCTCAAAACAACTAATCTAGCCCTACCCTGACCTTGCATTCACCACATGACTGTACACTCCACATGACCTTCACAACAGATTATGCTGCAAGAACCGCTGACTGTACTTTACAACAGTTTCGGCTCACACCCTTGTAATCACTACTGCTTACTCCGCATTGTTCCATGACCTAATTCCTCTGGATTCAAGTAAACCAAATGACAACAATTTTGTACAATCCTCAATATCGCAATCGGTAAGGCATCTACATTCCAAGATACCAAAACATTTACTCACTCCCTACCTCGCCACCTCAACAATCTTTGTTATCACTTGGTCTTACTTAGCTTCCAGGCTCGAATTCAAACTACTTCACTATATCCACATCACCCACACTTCACTAGCTTCTACATTTTCCAACAAACTCCAACGATTAAATATCCTCATACTCTTAACCACTTCTCCCTTACATCCCGACATATCGCCCTATGCCCCTTCCTCTTCCATTTTTTTCACACAGGAATTTTTTTACCACACATAAATATCTGTTCACTTCTCCTCCGTTTTCTCATCCCTTAATAATCCACCTTATAATACCCTGCTCATCCCCTTTACCTAAAATTTTCCGATGTTTGACACTCAGTAAACTATTTCTAATCTTCTTTGTTTCTTCACACATACGTAATAAGTGAAAATCACCGTTCTCCACCCCACAAAGTATACATACTGCCTTATCCCTACCTCTTGGCCACCCCGTATTTTTATGTAGCGCCAACAACCACCATACCAACCCTCTCCTTCTCAACCTATCTAATATTTATCCCGTTACTTCCTCAACTTTATTAAAAACTCTAAGGGAACTTCTTAATCTACTTTCGGCCAATAATTTCTGCCTACCCAGATCTCTAATCCTCCTTACCAGTACCTTCATCCCTCTAGCTTCTGTCTTCGTCCACACCTCTTCCCACATGTACCCCAGGCTAATGCTCTATACGAAAATGCATATGCTACCAGAGAACTTCAAATCAATTCCCCTATTGATTATCTGAAGTTAAACAGATGTAGCAATTTGGTTGGATCATTATCAGAATCACTTGTTATGAGAGAATTTGAAATTCATGACAAGGTTATGTTCTAACAAATTTCTTGAACGAGGTAGGTTATTATATTCATACACTGACTGACAGAGCAAATGCAACACCAAGAAGGAGTGGTCAGAACTTTATGCCAATTGCAGGGTAGACTGACGTCACTGAGGTATGCTCATGATGTGAAATGCGCCGCTGTGCTGCGCACGTAGCGAACGATAAATGGGACACGGCGTTGGCGAATGGCCCACTTCGTACCGTGATTTCTCAGCCGACAGTCATTGTAGAACGTGTTGTCGTGTGCAACAGGACACGTGTATAGCTAAGAATGCCAGGCCGCCGTCAACGGAGGCATTTCCAGCAGACAGACGACTTTACGAGGGGTATGGTGATCGGGCTGAGAAGGGCAGGTTGGTCGCTTCGTCAAATCGCAGCCGATACCCATAGGGATGTGTCCACGGTGCAGCGCCTGTGGCGAAGATGGTTGGCGCAGGGACATGTGGCACGTGCGAGGGGTCCAGGCGCAGCCCGAGTGACGTCAGCACGCGAGGATCGGCGCATCCGCCGCCAAGCGGTGGCAGCCCCGCACGCCACGTCAACCGCCATTCTTCAGCATGTGCAAGACACCCTGGCTGTTCCAATATCGACCAGAACAATTTCCCGTCGAGTGGTTGAAGGAGGCCTGCACTCCCGGCGTCCGCTCAGAAGACTACCATTGACTCCACAGCATAGACGTGCACGCCTGGCATGGTGCCGGGCTAGAGCGACTTAGATGAGGGAATGGCGGAACGTCGTGTTCTCCGATGAGTCACGCTTCTGTTCTGTCAGTGATAGTCACCGCAGACGAGTGTGGCGTCGGCGTGGAGAAAGGTCAAATCCGGCAGTAACTGTGGAGCGCCCTACCGCTAGACAACGCGGCATCATGGTTTGGGGCGCTATTGCGTATGATTCCACGTCACCTCTAGTGCGTATTCAAGGCACGTTAAATGCCCACCGCTACGTGCAGCATGTGCTGCGGCCGGTGGCACTCCCGTACCTTCAGGGGCTGCCCAATGCTCTGTTTCAGCAGGATAATGCCCGCCCACACACTGCTCGCATCTCCCAACAGGCTCTACGAGGTGTACAGATGCTTCCGTGGCCAGCGTACTCTCCGGATCTCTCACCAATCGAACACGTGTGGGATCTCATTGGACGCCGTTTGCAAACTCTGCCCCAGCCTCGTACGGACGACCAACTGGAGAACCATCCCTCAGGACACCATCCGCACTCTTATTGACTCTGTACCTCGACGTGTTTCTGCGTGCATCGCCGCTCGCGGTGGTCCTACATCCTACTGAGTCGATGCCGTGCGCATTGTGTAACCTGCATATCGGTTTGAAATAAACATCAATTATTCGTCCGTGCCGTCTCTGTTTTTTCCCCAACTTTCATCCCTTTCGAACCACTCCTTCTTGGTGTTGCATTTGCTCTGTCAGTCAGTGTATTTAAAAACGTATGGTCATTCAAATAAATGTATTTCTAAAACAAGTACTGATTTATAGGGAGAAGAATTACGGTCTGGAATAATTTACCAAGACTGCCCCCTACTGTATCAACACCAATTAGATACGGTACATTTCCAACTTCTTTGAAATCACTTAAGAAAGGACTAGGTAGACAATTGATACGTAATCTGCCACTTGGACGACAGCCCTAAATTCTGTTCACTGGTGATTGATTAATTAATTGAATGAATTGAAACGCATCAAATATTCCCCCAGGACTGTTATTTTAGAATGCAATCATATATTACCTTTTTCCTTTACCATACTAGTTCATAGAAAATATTTATATTTTGAATTATCCACATACTGCTTATCTAAATAAAGGATATTTCTAGATAGTATTGGTCTATTACCCAAAGTAAAGTATTCTGTTCGTTATTACTGATAGCTTAGCAATTCAATACGATGATAAAAATGCTATGTATCACAGGCGTGTTTACATTGAACCGATGAGTCGGCCATTTTGTTTTTGTATTAAGGTCTGATTACTCATTACTGTATTGTAGATGGTCTTGATTAAACCCATAGAAATATGCCTCACTTATCGCGTCACGAATTTTCACGTCTAGCGCGTAGTATGATCAAATACAATAGAGACAATACGCGACACTTACGGATTTAGCCTTGTTAAAATGGGAGACAATTCGACGGTGGCGCTCCTAGTGACTTGACCTGAAAAGTCGCGCTAAATTCAAATATCAATGGAAATGCATATACGATACGTCTAGAAAGAAAGTATTATTGAGATATTAACTTCGAAGTTGTTAAAGCAATTCTGGATAAATGAATGAAGAATTATTTAAAAGGTTATTATTTAAAGACTGACATTAGACATATAAAGAAGATGTGAAATGGACTGCTGTGAAATGGATTGATCTTTCATTTATGCATTACTTTTTTTGCTTTAGCATTCCTGCCTAACCGTTTACGGTTAGATTTGTCTTTTTTCTCATTTAAAAAGCATTGTATCATCACATTAAGACACTTGTCAATAAAAATTTCGGTACATTCCTTACACACATAATGCAATGAATTAACATTTAAAAGCTGGACAATTTTCCTCTTAACATGAAGCCTACTAACAGAAAGAAAATCTATAAAATCCCGGCTATGATCTGAGAAGAGGGATAAAAGAAAGAAAAGTATGAAAATGTTGTCGATAGTGATGCTTTGAGGAATATTTACGTACAATTAGAGTAAATATGTAACATACCCTTGGCTGTATAGTCGAGGATTTTTAATGTCGCTGGCCTGGAAATGATCTGAACAGGTCTTACAATTCTTATATAAGCGTAACGTCCGTTCTTTCTTGTACACCTTATCCAAATCACTTCTGTGACATTTCAATACCCACAGATCACACCTACAACACCACATCGGTATTGAAGGTTAACTGCTGCACTATACAATAAAATATGCGTTTTATATTTTAAGCCAGTTAAAATATGGGTCGAGCAGGTCAGAACATTATGAAGTACTATAAAAATATCTTTGTCACTGGAAGAATATATATGCAAATACAATATTACTTACATTTTCTTGTCACGGGGGAAGTGAAAGAAAGACCGCGCATTCTTCTCTACTTCATAGTTACTGCAGCCAAACACAGCACATACCTTTCCCCTCATGCTGAGAGGAGATATCAAGGAATGACACACGCTACTATTTAATTATGTCAACTCACTGAAAACGCATAAATAACACCAAAAACTTCACACACAAATACACGTGCTCTTATGACAGAATCAGTAGTTCTCAGGTCTACCCGCTAGAGAGAGCTCTAATAGCTGCCCCTCGACATCTCGCTGAGTGTTGCGTATTGTATCTACTGTATTTGGTACGATCACATTTTTCCTACCCCTGAAAATGGCAGTTGTCATCACTTGTGGAAGGAACGTAATTTCCAACTCGGGTAAGAGCCCTCGCCGCAGTTGCGTGATAACGGGAAAATGCCTTGAGTTCTCGAACTTCACAGGATAACTTGCATCAAATACAGTAGAGACGTTACACGACACTCTGCGAGATATCGAGGGACAACGATTAGAGCTCTGTCTAACAGAGTGACCTGGAGTGACTGATTCTGTCATAAGAGCACGTGTATTTTTGTGTGAAGTTTTTGGCGTTATTTATGCGTTTACATTAAGTTGACATAAGTATATAGTAGCGTGTGCCATTCCTTTATATCCTGTCAATATGAGTGGGAAGATATGTGCTGCGTTTGGCTGCAATAACTATGAAGTGCAGAAGGATTCGCGGTCTTTCTTTCGTTTCCCTCGTGACAAGAAAATGTAAGTAAATAATGTGTCTGCATATACACTGACTGAGCAAATGCCATGGGATAGCGGAGCATTGATGCGCAGGTGTGTTGTCTGCGCACCACACGCCCCCTGTGCCAGCGACAGTTGGCTGTGCATGTGACAGGTGTAACATGGAACGTCGTCGTGAGCTGCCACCGTTCGTACGGGGTATGGTGGTCAGTGCCCGACGGATGGGAAGTGCGATTTCGGAAGTGGTGGGGGAATTCGCCTTCATACAATCAACCGCGTCCAGGGTGTATCGTGAATGGTTGAATGCGGGTGTCACCGTCCACAACAGACGAACGACCGGCCGTCCAGCCAGCCTCGATGACCGTGACCGGCGTCATCTGAGACGGATTGTCAATAGTGACAGACGGGCAACCGTGCAACAAATCACGGCTCAATTCAATACAGGCCGTGCTAGACACGTCTCCCAGTGGACAATCCGTAGGAACATGGGTTCTATGGGGTATGGGAGCCGGCGCCGCACACGGGTGCCACTGTTAACCCAACGTCATCGGGCACAACGACGCGCATTTGTCGCCAGTCCCCAGGGATGGACACTGGAACAATGGCGTAACGTGATATAGTCGGACGAATCACGATTTCAACTGCACCATGCCGATGGGAGGCACCGTGTATGGCGCAGACCACATGAAGTGATGGATCCCGCCTGCCTCGAAGGTGTGGTCCAGGGCGCTGGTGTCTTGTCTGGTGTCTCTCTTATGGTCTGGAGTGCATTTTCCTGGTATGGAATGGGCCCCCTAGTTGTTCTGGAAGAGACTTTGAATGGTACGCGGTATGTTGAGCTGCTCAGAGACCATCTCCACCCATCTTTGGCCTTCCAGCGCCCAGACGGTTCTGCGGTGTTTCGAGATGATAACGCGCCGCCACATCGCTCCCACGTCGCCCGGGAATGGTTCCAGGGACATGCTGCGGAGGTCCAACGACTGCCATGGCCACCCAGAAGCCCCGATATGAACCCTATCGAGCATATCTGGGATGTCCTGGAACGCAGGCTCCGTGCCATGGATCCTGAACAGACCAGCATTGGCAGCCGCTCTGCAAACGATTTGGTGTCAACTGCGTCCAGAGGGCTACCAGGAACTTGACTCACTTCCACGGCGTTTCACTGCAGTTCGCAGGGCCAGAGGAGGCCCCATACACTATTAGGTGACTATCCCGTGACATTTGCTAATTCATTGTATATTCTTAAAGTTACAAAGATATTTTTATAGTACTTCCTAAACTTCTGACCTGAGCGACCCATATTTTAACTGGCTTAAAATATAATACGCTTGTTTTATTGTATTAGTGCAGCAGTTAACCTTCAATACCGATGTGTTGTTGTAGGTGTGATCTGTGGGTTTTGATTTAATTAAGGAAAATGCATACGTGTGTGGCTGGTTGTGTTCCAAGTAGTCCCATTTGGAATGCCGTAATGCGTCGTCAAGCACTGAAGAAAATATGGGTGATTTAAGGAATGTACATATTTTGTTGAAACAATATGATGATGCAAATTTGCTTTGCCCTAATGTAATGGCAAATATTGCTTATAGGGAAATTTTGAATATTTTTGCGGTTAAATTTATAGATTTTCTTTCTATTAGTAGGCTTCAAGTTAAAAGGAAAATTGTCCAGCTCTTAAATGTAAATTCATTGAATCCATGTGTGTAAGGAATGTTCCGATATTTTTATTGACAAGTGTCCTAATGTGATGATACAATGCTTTTAAATGAGAAAAGGTCAAATAATCTAGCCGTGGAAGTTCAGGCAGGTATGCTAAAGCTATAAAAGTAATGCATAAATGAAAGATCAAGCCCTTGAACAGCAGTCCATTTCACATCTTGATTATGTCTAATTTCAGCCTTTAAATAATAACCTGTTAAACAATACTTCATTCATTTATCCAGAATTGCTTTAGCAACTTTGGAGTTAATATTTGAGAAATACTTTCTTTCTAGACTTAATTTATCTATCCATTTCCGTATATACATTTCCATTGATATTTGAATTTAGCGCGAATTTCCAAATCACGCCATTAGGAGCGCCACTTGCGAATTATCACCCATTTTAACAAGGCTAAATCCGAAAGTGTCGCGTATTGTCTCTATTGCATTTGGTTGCACCTTCCGGGAACAAGCCGTCAGCCGAAGATATCGCAGTAGCGGCTCGTGGATTAAATGATAGGTGGCGCTAATGTGGGTATTATTATTATTATTATTATTATTAGTAGTAGTAGTAGTAGTAGTAGTAGTAGTAGTAGTATTTATGTAGTTTTTGTTGCTTCTGCTGTGGTATATGCACGCATATTACACGTTGTAATTACATTTTTATTGGCAGTATCACTACAGTTAAGCATGTTTGGTTCTAATTCATGTCTATAGTAAAATATGGTTACGAATAAAACTCAGTCTGTTTCATTACTCTAATTTATTTTAGGATGGCCTAATAAATGCACACACACATATTTAAACACAACAATTTTAACCAGTTATGAATGGCCACACTAATTACCAGTCTATTTACAAATCTCTCTTCTGTACACACTTGCTACCTGGGAACGTCTATAATCCTTACTTTCATTTTCCCAAAGTCCAGTCAACTCCTACAGCCGCTGAGCGTAGACAGCTGGATTTGAACACTGGCTATACAACACACGACGACTGTTCGTTAGTTCAACTCCACGTATAGTCCAATACTTCACACAGTCCCATGCAGTAAACAACTTAACAGTATTCAACAGCAGAATGATACAACAGCAAACATTAACACAGGTCCATGTATCCTCGCACTCACGATAGCGCGTTTCCTCGCTGGCTCACGGCGATCCTCAGTCCACAGAATTACTTCCGTTCTGTCGCCTCCAGTTACACACTCACTGGTCTCTCCGACATTACAATAACAGCTCCTGATTCAGACCTCGGTGGGACACTAGCGACAGCCAACACCTCTGTCGCCCTCAGCCCAGCCACCGAACCCTAACGCACTGAGTCTCTCACTGACTTCACCACGGAATCCAACACTGACCCCGAGTCCAGCACTGACTCCGGGTCCAACACTGACTCCGAGTCCAACCCTGACTGACTGTCGGCGGCTAGTCTCCTTTTTTTATAGCTCGCGTGACTTGATCCAGAAATGTCACGATGCCACTAGAGGCAGAACATTCCCCTTGAATCTCCAAGAAACTCACAGGTAAGCCGGCCAACGACAACAATACACGGAAAGGCTGGCCCCACCCCACAAGCCGGCTGGAAGATTCCAGGCCGTCTGAGTCACCAGGCCCTTCCTGGAAGTACCGAAAGGAACTACCACGGGGCTGGCAAGTAACAACACCTACTTTAAAAGTTACCGGTACCTCACTTTTAAAGGAACTGCGCCCATCAATTCTTCTGCGAGTGTTACACTCGCAAATGTATCATTACTATAAAGCACAGTTAATTCACTTTCTAACTTATCCTTCATACGCATGAGATGATATGTCCTGCTCCATGGCTAAATGGTTAGCGTCCCAGTTTCAATTCCCGGCAGGGTCGGGAATATATATCCACCATTGGCTAATTTCGCTGGCACGGGGCCGGGTGTATGTGTTGTCTTCATCATAATTTCATCCTCATCACGACGCGCAGGTCACCTACGGGGGTCAAAATGAAAGACCTGCACCTCGGACACTGCCGGCACTAAAAGCCATACGCCATTTCATTTCATGGGATAATATTTCACTGCACTGGTTACAAGTACCCAAAGAAAAGCTACTTGATGTTCTACGAAATATTGTGGATCAATTAATTAAAGAAAAACATTGTGTGTGTTGCGCTTTTTCGAAGCGGCGTTTCATCCGATTCTTTAGCATCGGCACTTATGTTCACTTCTTTTCGCGCCCGTTTTGTTGGGCGTTCAGAATTTCGTTCCAACACAGGTAAATTCCTCATGATGTCATTTACTGCAGTTTCGAAATGCTGAATTACAGTACGAACATTTAGGGCATTGGTTGATGAATTCTGCAGTATGTTGTACAGAATGTCAACGTGTATCAGGACGGAAATACAACATGAGAGAAAATATAGGAATTCTTCATCATTCAGAAGACCGGCCGAGTTGACCGTGCGGTTAGGGGCGTGCAGCTGAGAGCTTGCATCCGGTATATAGTGTGTTCCAACCCCATTGTAGGCAGCCCTGAAGATGGTTTTTCGTGGTTTCCCATTTTCACACCTGGCGAGTGTTGGGGCTGTACCTTATTTTTTTTTTTTTTTTTTTTGCTAGTTACTTTACGTCGCACCGACACAGATAGGTCTTACGGCGACGATGGGACAGGAAAGGGCTAGGACTGGGAAGGAAGCGGCCGTGGCCTTAATTAAGGTACAGCCCCAGCATTTGCCTGGTGTGAAAATGGGAAACCACGGAAAACCATTTTCAGGGCTGCCGACAGTGGGGTTCGAACCTACTATCTCCCGAATACTGGATACTGACCACACTTAAGCGACTGCAGCTATCGAGCTCGGTGTACCTTAATTAAGGCCACGTTACTTCCTTCCCACTCCTAGGTCTTTCCTACCCCATCGTCGCCATAAGAACTATCTACAGTATGTCGGTACAACGTAAAACAAATTGCAAATATATATATATATCAGAAGATTAGCTAGTCCTATTGCTTCTCTAACTCTAAACATCGTCTTTTTGAATGGTGTCAAAACACTCCGGAAGAACATCTTCATTGTTGGAAGCAGTATTAACAACTCTGCTATGCAAATTCCAGGTTGTTTGTATAGTTTTCGGAACCGCACTGCTACAGACAGATCTTAATAAAACAGTTCGCTTGGAAAAAATAGAAAAAAAATGATGAAAAGTCCGATATATTGATGAAAAACGACTTCACTGATTTCACAGTAGAGCTCGCTTTCTTTATTACCAAGTTTAGCCGATGGGCGTAACAGTGGATGAAATGTGCATGAGAAAATGTATCTCTTATCTTCACCTGCACCCCATTTTTCGCCCCACTAAACACGGCAACACCATCATAGGGCTAAGCAATTAACTTCTGTTCTAGCTTGTACGGTTCTAACTGTTGTTTCCGAACTGACGTTAAACCATCTGCAGTTCGGTCTTGAATACGGAAAAAAGAACTGAATCTCTCAACTGGACCACTACGAGCAACATTTCGCAACAATATAACTAATTGTGACATCCATGGTACAGGTTTATCTGAAGTTTCATCTGCCTCAATGACTACATATTTAGCTATTTGTATTTCGTGTACTATCGTCTCTCTATAGACCTCAAACATACAATACAGGCATTCATTCTGAATTGTTTTCGAGGTATTTTTGGATACTGAAGAATTGAGAAGGTGATCGCTTAGAATGCTGTCTAATGCCGCTAGTTCCGACAACATATTTAAGAATACCTCGCGATTGTGTGAACTGTTACCTTCGTTATGACCTCAAAGAGGTAGTTCATGTATTCCACAAAAATTAATACAGTTAATATTATCCTCTTTAAAATGCGTTTGCTCTTATCTACAAGGTCATTGTGACGCTGATTAGAAGCACAGTAGCCTTCATTTAATTGAGTCAAAAATCTTTAAAGAATAAAAAAAAATTAAGTTGTTTTCAATATGTGTTTCTGAAGTTTAGTATTTTTTAAACTCTTTCTGATAGATGTTTAAGATCAGTTATGCCTGTCACAGACCAACTAGTTTCCCCACCAAACAATAAACACACGAAACAGAAAAGCGACTTCTTTTCTTCACTCACAGTCAGCCACTTCTTTTTGTCAAACCAAGATAACGCAAATGTTCTTTTCTGATTCTTGCAACTCTGATGAAGCTTCAAATCTCTAGTCTTTTTCCTTCTAATTTTGCTTCTAAATTTAATAATAGGAATGGAGATTTCACAAGAGTATCTACCCTATTCACAATAAAAGACAAGTTATTAATAATTTCACTACGTACTATTCCTCGGTTCGCCCGGAAGGACGTGGGTTCGAATCCCCGTCGTAAAATTTAAGAAACAAGATTTCCACTTCCGGAGATGCATATGGCCCTGAGGTTCACTCAGCCTACACCGAATATGAGTACCAGGTTAATTCTTGGGGCAAAGGCGGCCGGGCGTAGAGCTAACCGCTCTATCCCATCAAGTGCTGAGGTTACGGATAGTGGAAGCCTTTACCTTCCACCCCTCCAAGGGCCTTCATGGCCTGTACGGAGAAGACTTTGCTTTGCTTTTTTGCTTACTTTATTATAACTTGTAATGTTAAGCTAGTAGTAAGCTCAACCTATAGTTTTGTAAGCCATAGTGTTAAGTACTGGAAATAATTAAGTTGTGTGAGAATTTGTATATAATGACGCTGGATTTAGAAAGTTAAACTTTTTTTTTGCTACGGGCTTTACGTCGCACCGACACAGATAGGTCTTATGGCGACGATGGGATAGGAAAGGCCTAGGAGTTGGAAGGAAGCGGCCGTGGCCTTAATTAAGGTACAGCCCCAGCATTTGCCTGGTGTGAAAATGGGAAACCACGGAAAACCATTTTCAGGGCTGCCGATAGTGGGATTCGAACCTACTATCCCCCGGATGCAAGCTCACAGCCGCGCGCCTTTACGCGCACGGCCAACTCTCCCGGTGAAAGTTAAACTAGTAGTAAGCTCAACCTATAGCATTGTAACCCGTAGTGTTAAGCACTGGAAATACTTAAGTTGTGTTTGAATTTGTATATGATGATGCTGGATTTACAATGTTAAACTAGTAGTATTTCTTGTAATATTTTCCATTCCATGGAATTGCTTGTTGTACTCTTGTTGTTTGTTTGTTGCGTAATTATGTTAACTTTACTGTATTATTACACTACTGTAAGGGACCATTGCCACCGGGATATTTACCATTTGCGATGTATTTGTTAATAATAATAATAATAGTAAAAACTTACGGATGGGGAGGTCTGTGACATTAGTAAGGCCTCTCCCTAGTGTTAGGCCACACTTTAGACATCTGAGTATGGTGAAGTCTTGTGGAGACAAGCTGAACTTTTTGAACACCATGTAATTTTGAAGCCTGTTATGAGATGTCACAACTTTGCTTTGTGGTACCACCTAGGGAACTGGAATGAATTCTCTTTAGTGGAAAATTGTAATAATTAGGAGTTGGCACTTCCTGGATTATATATTTAGTTCTTGCGTTGCCCCTACTGAACTCTCTAAACTTAACCTTTATTGGACGGGCGTGTGTGTGTGCGCGCGCGCGTGTTCCTTGGCGGACGGAGTATTAGTAAGGTCCGAGCCCATGCTGGCCAGAGTTTTCTTTCCTAGCGGCAGTACGAACTACACCGTCTTACTTATACTCTCGTAAACATTAGAGATTTTGAAAGAACAACTTCGAATAAGGATTGGATTAGTCCACACAAAATGGGGAATACGATGATAGTACTTGATTTATAAAAAATATTTACATTTTTAATAAGTCCAATCAATCTCTTATTACACTACGTTACATTTGAATTTGCACACACTGTATACAATATTGCATGTAAGAAAACCTTTGATATGGCATGAAAATCTCCCTGAGTCATTCGTTAGATATGCAGCAATAGTATTGCTTGACATTGGTG
This sequence comes from Anabrus simplex, assembly GCF_040414725.1. Classification (NCBI taxonomy): domain Eukaryota; kingdom Metazoa; phylum Arthropoda; class Insecta; order Orthoptera; family Tettigoniidae; genus Anabrus; species Anabrus simplex. The sequence continues at coordinate 1,096,045,929 of NC_090265.1, read as the reverse complement.
TTGGTTACTGAGTGCATGATTCGAAGCAGTGTATCGATTCATTCAAAGTGTCCGAGTGAATCGATTCACAGGAACGGCGAGCTCACGGCACACGATTCAACTGACTCGCAGCGAACAGTGCTAAGTGACACACTCACGGGTCACTAGCGGGACACTGGATATTGGCGGGGAGCCGAGCTTCCGCTGCAGCAAGAGACACAGTGAATCATAGCACACTGAAAGAATCGTGCGCAATCACTGCTCGGTGAGACACAAGACACACACGGCTCCTTATCGGCACACTGGACACTAGCGAGGAGCCGAGCTTCCGCTGCAGCGAAACATACGATGAGCCATAGCACACTGAAAAAATCGTATGCAGTCACGGATCAGTGAGACAACACACACGCGGTTCATTATCGGCACAGTGAACAGTGGCGAGGAGCCGAACTTCCTCTGAAGCAATGCATACAGAGCCATGGCACACTGAAAGAATCGTACGCTATAATGGACTTTCGAGCTCAGCTCATTTGAAAATAATACCCACTTACATTCACAGTCCTCTTTTTACAGGGAGTTTTAAATAATAGATGGATTTATTTGCAGTGTTAAAAAGGAAGTCAAAACATAATTCCAAAGTAACTAGCTTGTAAATAGGTAGGCTATTAGGTTATTCTATTTACCATATTAGTTTAATCAATCAGTAATTTTTTAACTAGTTGACGTTCGACAATTAATTCAACTGAGCTCTCTAGCCTCTCCGCCTGACTGAGTGGCTCAGAGGGTTGAGGCGCTGGGCTTCTGAATCCAACTTGGCAGGTTCGATCGTGGCTCAGTGCGATGGTATTTGAAGGTGTTCAGCCTCGTGTAGGTAGATTTACTGGCCCGTAAAAGAGCTTCTGCGGGACTAAATTCCGGCACCTCGGTGTCTCCAAAAACCATAAAAGTTGTTAGTGGGACGTAAAGCCAATAGCATTGTTATCTAGCCTACCCTATGACTATGAGTCATGCTCATAACCACTCTAAAGTCTCTGTTTTATATTCGGAAGAACCGCTCGGTATTCTCTCAGTTCGTGTGTCGCATCATTGCACAATATTTCAAATAATCGAATCACGAGGTCACCGGTGTACGTGGACAGTGAGTAAGTGAGCAGACTGATGCAATAGCTTAAATAAAAAGATGTTTAATCAGAAAACCAGTGGGCTACTGTACATCTCATGTAGCCTATACAAAATATGACGATTTAAAAATCCTCTGCTGATAGAAAAAGACATTTTCAATTATGACCGAGCAAGTTGGCAGTGCGTTTAGGGTCGCGTAGCTATGAGCTTGCATTCGGTGGATGGTAGGTTCGAATCCTACCGTCGGTAGCCGTTAAGATGGTTTTCCGTGGTTTCCCATTTTCACACCAGGCACATGCTGGTGTTGCGTCTTAATTAAGGCCACGGTCGCTTCCTTTCCACTTCTAGCCCTTTCCTATCTCTTCGTTGCCATAAGACCTATATGTGTCGGTGCGACGTAAAGTAAATTATTTGATTTATATTTAATATGTGGGCTACTTATTGTGGACACAGGTACTTTTACATCTAATATACTGTGACTTTCAGAGAACTGTGGAAAACAATTAGGTAGTGTATAAAATTTGAGCTATGTCAGTAATTATTATTATTATTATTATTATTATTATTATTATTATTATTATTATTATTATTATTATTATTATTATTAACTACGAAAGTTTTGTGCTGTAATATAATTAGCAAGTATAGCACTGAATCTGAAAGTTAGATGACGCACAGGAAAGCAGTTCATAGAATGAAGACGAGATGGCAGCAGCAAGCACTGAATGTTGTTGCTGCTGTCTTATCACTACACACTATCGAATATCCCATCACTACTTGACATGGCAGTTTATATTCTAAGATCAGTCGAGGTCAGTAACAGGAAACTATTGCTCTGACGCAATGACAGGAAACAGGCCATGCTGAGGTGAAGGCTCTACAAGGAAGTGGTGAGTTATTTTGTTCTTATCGCTTTATATCACATTACACTTCTCGAGGCACAAAAACAACATTCAAAAGAATGAATGATTTCATAAAAAAGAAGGTGAAAACATGGACCTTAGGAAGGTACTTTTGGTGTGGTACATTTGCAGCAAGGATACAAGCAAAGTGCTACACCACATTCCTCACAATGGAAATTTTATCCTAATGCCTTTCCCTTCTTCTCGGAGCACACTTTGCACCTGCGATATGATCCCTTCTGAGGCCAATGTTTAGAACTTTTCATTTCAAGGCGAGACACACGTGCAGTGCTGGTAATCGGTCTACCAAGATTAGTGTATGGTAGTTCTGAGTTCATGTCTTGAGCAGCAGATTTCTAAGAAGTAGCTCACGAACTCCTTGTGAGACAGCTTACCTTCACACGACGCGTGAATGATGAAGGCGTTCAAAATAACTATGTTCAACAGATGGAAAAAATAGTTTCATTGTCCACTTCCATGTTCAGCAGGAAATATCATAACTAATGGCCATACGATCACCCTTGTCAAAATAACCCATATGCGTATTGTAGCTCTCGATTATTGCAAGCTCCGATGCAATCCCATTGTCATCCATAAATTGACCGGATGGTGGGGGATCATACATGTCAGTAAATACACTTCCCTCTTATCTTTCCAACTTACTGGGCACAGGTTTCCCTTCACTTTGCTAATAGCATCTCCCTTCTCTCGCACGTCCAGCCATGTTCACTTCTCTTAAGGAACTAACTGCTTTATTTATAGTGGGAGAAGCAGCAGCCAAATTCTTCTGCGCATTTTCGAAAGCCATCATTCACGGTATTGCGCATTGTAGTGACTCATATATTAGTAACAAAACGAGTATATCATTTTCATAAGCCAGAATTCACGGCAAAATGAGATATAAATTACGTGGCTGATACATTGACCGCTCGTCTATTTTGATTGGGTTTGGCTATGGTTGAAATTTCGACCGCTCGTCCTTTTCGAGGCGTAATTCTCTGGTTGATAATTCGACCACTCCTTCAATAAAGGTTTTTAAATCAACCAATCATAGTCCAGCTCACCTTTATAATTAAGACATATTTTGGTCTCACGACATCTTCTTCATTTCTGTATCAACGCACGAGGGTCTCCCGCAAATAAGGCAGCGGATGACCTGGAGCAACATCTAAGGTAGGCAGCTTTCTTGTTCCTGATCATGTGAACTTACTTACTTGTGTGTGGCAACGGGAAGATACGAGCACTCTCCTCTAGCATGAAACGGTCAGGGTTGTACCACAATTACTTGGTTTTAATGTGGGGTTGTCCGACTCGTTGGCTGAATAGTCAGCGTACTGGCCTTCAGTTCAGAGGGTCCCGGGTTCGATTCCCGGCCGGGTCGGGGATTTTAACCTTCATTGGTTAATTCCAATGGCCCGGGGGCTGGGTGTTTGTGCTGTCCCCAACATCCCTGCAACTCACACACCACACATAACACTATCCTCCACCACAATAACACGCAGTTACCTACACATGGCAGATGCCGCCCACCCTCATCGGAGGGTCTGCCTTACAAGGGCTGCACTCGGCTAGAAATAGCCACACGAAATTTAAAAAAATGTGGGGTTTCCTAAATTAATTTAATTTTGTAAACTGTAGGTTTTCTAAGTTCTCAAGTTAAAGACGTAACCACCCGACTGGGTGTTATGTTACAAGAATGCATGAGTGTGGACCACCGTTTCCCTTGTTCGTTTTTCATTTATTGAGATTAAGTTTTCTAAATTGAATATTTCTCCTTTTTGCATTTTCAGTTGTTAATCCCTTCTTAATCACAAGGTATGGCTTATCCACTGTGTCACAGGGCCTTCTGCCCCATCTATATATTAAAAACACTAGACTGATTTTTGTTACGAGTGTGAGAGAACGGCTGAACCGAATGACATTATAAAGCATTCCGACAAAAGCTCTCGGCCTGTAAATTTGCAGAGTATCTTTAAAAGTATAAACATTTCTTGCCATATAAGACGGTTGGGGCAAAAGTCATTGAAACTATTTTTTTCTTGCAAATATGTGATCAGATCACAAACCACAATCTGTCACGTGGAAGCTATGCGGGCATAGTGTGTATTCACAACAATACATGGCTCTGTGATTGCTCGTAGTAGCACAGAGAACGCTGTGAAATCGGTTGTGTTGCGAGATGGAAGTAACCAATGTTGAGCAGCGCGCATACATCAAAATGCGAGAGAATGTCACAGTAAATTGGTGGAAGTCCTAGAGAATAATGCCCTCCCTACACCGTAAAGTAGCACGTTAGAAACATTTCAGTAAGGACATGTGGCAATAGGTAATCAGCAACGCTCAGGATGACCTGTCAGTGTCTGGACCGACGTGGCACGTGCCGTCATTGAGCAGTTCCTGGAGGAATACAGACAATGGATACTACTGGGGTTAGGGATTTTCTCGCCGTCTCTGAAAGCGGACTGCTTACTCCTGCACCTCATCCTTTGTTTTGGATTCGGCCGGGTGACGACACAGCTTTAATCTCGCACCTAGCCGACACAAAAAAGCAAATCGTCTGACACCACGATGGAAGTCGGCCGCCCGCAAATATCCACCTGCCTCGTCCTGGATGTTGACACTGCAATTTCCATAGACTCAATCCTCTCCGATCTCCGCCCAGCTATATGACGAACTCGACCCAGTATCTTCTGTTCTTCTCTACTGCAACACTCCAGCTGCACGTGATCGCCTTCTTCACACTGGAGCATACATCTGCTGTCGTCTCCATAGAGTGGTCACTTCTCCTGGACGTCTTCTCACCGAGCTCCAGGCCACTTCATCTGCCAACGCTACTTCGACTGCCGTCTCCACGCCCCCTCCATAAACCCTCCGCCACAACACACACCCCCGCCCCAACCTTCGTGCTTCCCTCGCACCATCACCACTACTACTGTCACCACCACCTCCCCTGCACCCCACCCTTCCTTCACAACCCCTGCTCTGGTGAAATCCCATTCAACCCCTCTAATGGCAGCTACTTTCCCCAGTCCTCCTCAAACTCTTCAACAACCCGCATCTCCACCCCCACCTGCAGCAAACACGGCACATCCCTCGTCATCACCACCAACGAACTACACCTGCGTCGTCCGCGGCGTACATCCACTCCTGCAAGCCGAAGACATCGTCCAGGCACTCCGCATGGCAGACACGCCTATTCGACGAGCGTCCCGCATCTATCACGCCTCAGGACCTACACGCCTTGTGCGACTTCACCTACCGGACGCACAACATCTCATCGCCACTGGACTACATCTTCACGGCCGCTACCATCACATCGAACCGTCTCATTCTCCTCCCAAAACCTCTAACCGCCGTACCACGTCCCGTCGCCGTCCCCGGCCCGCTCCTTCTTGCCAAACATCTAGTCCGCCCAGCCTCCTTTCCCCACCATCGTCCCTCTTCCATTTCTTACTCACTTCCCTGTTCAACTTCTCTTCCCTCTTCCACATACTCGCCCTTCATCTCCCACCTCCCAATCTAGCATAACCTTTCCTTCGTTCCATCTTAGTTGCATAACCTTTCCCCTACTGCTTACACTGTACATCATGTCTCACTGTATCACTGTATCTCATTGTAAATAAAGCTCATAATATATTTATACCCCCTTAGCCAAGAGGCCACCTCCCCGCATCTCCTTTTCTATTTTTATATCACCTTTTACCCATCTCCTTCATCTAACGCAGCTCTTTTCCACGTCCAATCTCCTGGCCAGAGGGAGGGCGTGACCCTTCAGGTGGCCCGCCCCACCCCTTCATGGTGGGGAATGAAAACGTTCTCGAACGAATGAACTGGAGTTAAAGAGGGCACGTGGCATCGAGAAACGCAATACCCTGTAGATGGTGCGACGGTGTTCCTGATCTGACCTGATTGGAATTATACACCGTATGCTGTATATATATTACCCATTATTTCTTGAGGGACATTGCCCTTGCTTAAAATTTTAGCATTCTATTTCTCTCAACTTGGCCAAAGGTCTTTTTGAAATTAATAAATGCTATGTGGGTTTCAACATTAAATTATCTTGTGTTCTCCCATTAGTATTTTCATAGTGAATTACGCATTAGGGCATGATCAACCCTTCTGAAAACTCTGTTCTTAATTTCCAATTTTGTCTTGGTAATATTTTTTTAGTTTTTCTTTAATTATATTTATATAAATTTTGTATCCTGAGTTTATAATGCGTCTATAGTTCTCACAATCTTTTATATCACCCCTCTTACAAATGAGAACAGCAGTAATTGCTCTTTCCTAACTCTCTGATGGTCCTTCTTATGGTCTGGCTGTAGTATAGCATTTCCTCCACACTGGATGGAACGGATTTTACTGCCATGATTTGGTAACTGATGAATTTATGTGCCATTTCCTACAAAAAAAGGCTTCAGCAAGCCTCCTAAGCGAGAACTCCTCCACCCGCATCCACTGATTTACTCTTAGTTTGACAGGTTTGGTATTGGCCGCTTGACCCTTGACCAGGCAGTTGCAGGGAATACTGTATGCAATATTTAAATAACAATGGAAACAAAGTTATCCGTTAAATGGTACGGTACATATTTTGTTGGCTTCTGTTTAATACGTGGCTAATGCGCAGTCCTGCAAAGAGTGTTTTACTGAGGTTTAACTGTACATTCTGTACAAAGACATAATGTGGACACTAGGTCCAATTCTAAGAGTAAAGTCTCTGCTCACCTTGATGAGGCTGGCTGCAATGCTAGAGCAAGGGGACACCACAGTCTTGAGACAGCGGTCGTGCACCACGAAGTTGCAAACTGAAACAAGTAACAATGTAGCTCTCAAATGTCTAAATAAAATTCATACCTGAGGGATAAAATCAACATTAGCAAAAAAACCTTTTGCTACAATATTAATATTCTATCAATCAACATGAAATGAAGCGATAAAATATTTTAAAAAGTAGACGCCAATACAGTTCACAATAGCAGAAGGGAAACTTCCCTTTCTCACTAAATAAAAATCAGTCCCTTTTCAAGAAAATGCTTCTCCTCTATTCTCTTCTCTTCTAGCATAAAATAACACCAGACACACATCATTCTGTAAGCATATCCCTTATAAGAACGAAACAGCAGTAATGTTGGCTCCTTCAGTTCGATCATCACAATATTTTGGTTAAAAAAGTACCTTACACTTCAACCACAATAAAGTTAATTCTATATAAATAAATAAATAAATAAATAAATAAATAAATAAATAAATAAATAAATAAATAAAATAAATAAATAAATAAATAAATAATCTCACAAACAGTGCAGATCCCTAATTATAAGCCAATAATTTAGGCAATATTATCTTCTAAAGTTTTTTATACTCCTTTTCATGACACATTTGTCCTAATACCAATATAAATGGTCCGTTATTGGACATTATAAATTTTCCAGCTAACTCATTCAGAATGCAATAATAGCAGCATACACTTGCTGGACAGTACTACCTAAACTGTCTTATTTCTTTCTTCACACAGAGGAATCAAAATATCGTGGTTGATAACACTCTGGTAATAATAATAATAATAATAATAATAATAATAATAATAATAATAATAATAATAATAATAATAATAATAATAATAATAATAATAATAATAATAATAATAATAATAATAATAATCGTATGGCCTCAGCTATCATGTGCAACATATTAATTTAACGCCATCTGGCCGTCTGCTCGTCAATTTCGAAGTTCCATTTTACTCTAGGCCTACTAGATGGCAGACAGAGTAAACCGAAACTCCCTTGGGCGTCTGTGGCTGAGATTTACTGAAATTGACAATTTATATACAGTAGTAGGAATATAATAAGAATAATATAATAAGAATAATAGCAGCATACACTTGCTGGACAGTACTACCTAAACTGTCTTATTTCTTTCTTCACACAGAGGAATCAAAATATCATGGTTGATATTTGCGTCCCACTAACTACTTTTATGGTTTTCGGAGACACCGCAGGTGCCGAAAGTTTGTCCCACAGAAGTTCTACTGACACGAGTAGGATTACAACTTGGATTCCTAAAAATGAACTCTTTAAAAACTATGGGCTATATTATAAATTTACTGATTAAACATGTGATGTATCCAGTCTACTACTCAAATTTGTCGATTTTAAAGTCCACTTATTATGTTTACGTCAAGTTTGACATAACTATTTTTGCAATAAACAAATGATCTAAGATTAATCAGTCCTATGTTAAAAACACACATAAACATACACACTTAAAAATGTTTTAAAAATTAGATCTATGAACTACTGTGTTTGCATCCGCATATAAAATGCAATCTTCACAGACTTAGCCAATGAAATTCTATTGCAGTTGGCAACAATATTTATCTAATAAGGTTCATGTCAAGTATGATCTATGGCTTGGCCTTCAACAGATGTGTCTGGCTGAAGGAACCTTGTAGAATAGGAGATCTTAGATCCAAAATATTTCAATAACGCCTAATAAGATCCGTTTTGAAATGTATATGTGTATGTGTGTATTTAACATTGGACTGATTCATCTTAGATCATTGTTTATTGCAAAAATGTGTTATGTCAAACATGATGTAAACTTAACAAGTGGACTTTAAAATCGACAAATTCTAGTAGTTAAGGCTGAATAAATCACATATTTATTCTGTGAATTTATAGTATAGTCCATAGTTTTTAAAGTGTTACTGTTAAGCATACAGGTTATATCCCTACTACCGGTACCTTATAGTAATTGTCTATTTTAGTTGCAATGGCTGGGGATGACCCTTAAAGGGACAAAACTGGTCCTGTGATGTATATAATGCAGTGGCGGCTGGTGGTATCTGACACTGGGTGTTGCACCAACATTTCCAGCGTCACATTTTTATAGCTTACAGAAATAACAAAAAACTCTATATCTGGCAATTACAACCCAGGAAATAAGAGGCTATATAGGCCTATACACTGTAACTACAGTTACTCTTAATAAAAACGTTATTGGCTTAATGTCCCACTAAAGACGTTCTAAGGTTTTCGGAGACGCTGAGGTGCCGGAGTTGTTTTAAATGCCGGTAAATCTACTGACACGGGGCTGACGTATTTGAGGACCTTCAAATACCCCCGGACTGAGCCCGGATCGAAAATGTCACGTTGGGGTCAGGAGGTGGTCTGGTATGGCATGGAAAAGAAATCACCCACCAAGTTGGACGTGCGGTAAGGGTCACGTAGCTGTGAGCTTGCATTCGGGGTATTGGGTTCGAACACACTATCGAAAGCCCTGAAAATGGTTTTCCGCGGTTTCCAATTTTCACACCAGGAAGATGCTGTGGCTGTGCCTTAATTAAAGCCACGGTCGCTTCCTTCAAACTCCTAGCCCTTCCCTATCCCATCGTCGCCGTAAAACCTATCTGCGTCGGTGCAACGTAAACGAAATTTGTAAATTAAAAAAATGGAAATGAATTACCTTTGCGAGAGGAGAGAAAGTAGGAATGAAGTAATCTCTGCAGAGTAGAGCAATCTAACGGGGACATTTGGAACTGTTTCTCTATAGGGGACTTGCTAGCAAATACAGTAGAGACAATACGCGACACTTACGGATTTAGCCTTGTTAAAATGGGAGACATATCGACGGTGGCGCTCCTAGTGACTTGACCTGAAAAGTCGCGCTAAATTCAATTATCAATGGAAATGCATATACGAAAATGGATAAATAAATTACGTCTAGAAAAAATGTATTATTGAGATAACTTTGAAGTTGCTAAGGCAATTCTGGATAAATGAATGAAGAATTATTTAAGAGGTTATTATTTAAAGACTAAAATTAGACATATAAAGAAGATGTGAAATGGACTGCTGTGAAATGGGTTGATCCTTCATTTATGCATTACTTTTTTTGCTTTAGCATTCCTGCCTGAACTTTTACGGTTAGATTATGTCTTTTTTTTTCTCATTTAAAAAACATTGTATCATCACATTAAGACACTTGTCAATAAAAATATCGGTACATTCCTTACACACATAATGCAATGAATTAACATTTAAAAGCTGGACAATTTTCCTCTTAACATGAAGCCTACTAACAGAAAGGAAATCTATAAAATCCCGGCTTTAATCTGAGAAGAGGGATAAAAGAAAGAAAAGTATGAAAATATTGTCGATAGTGATGCTTTGAGGAATATTTACGTACAATTAGAGTAAAAATGTAACATACCCTTGGCTGTATAGTCGAGGATTTTTGAAGTCGCTGGCCTGGAAATGATCTGAACAGATCTTATAATTCTTATATAAGCTTAACGTCCTTTCTTTCTTGTACATCTTATCCAAATCATTTCTGTGGCATTTCAAAACCCACAGATCACACCTACAACACCACATCGGTATTGACGGTTAACTGCTGCACTATACAATAAAATATGCGTATTATATTTTTAAGCCAGTTAAAATATGGGTCGAGCAGGTCAGAAGATTATGAAGTACTATAAAAATCTCTTTGTCACTCGAAGAATATATAATTATGCAAACACAATATTACTTACATTTTCTTGTCACGAGGGTAGCAAAAAAAAACCGTGCATTCTTCTCTACTTTATAGTTATTGCAGCCAAACACAGCACATACCTTTCCCCTCATCCTGAGAGGAGATATCAAGGAATGACACACGCTACTATTTAATTATGTCAACTCATTGAAAACGCATAAATAACACCAAAAACTTCACACACAAATACACGTGCTCTTATGACAGAATCAATAGTTCTCTCAGGTCTACCCGCTAGAGAGAGATCTAATAGCTGTTCCTCCATATCTCGCTGAGTGTCGCGTATTGTCTCTACTGTATTTGTTGCTAGTCTCGTGCAACTCCCTGAGACCGGTACTGGCGAGCATGTTACCTGATGCTATGCAAGCTTAGGCTCGTCCCTGCTGAGTTGCACTGCGCCGCGCTGTCTGCTATGGAGTTGCCGTAGGAATGCAATCCCCCTGAGTTTGATTCGAAGCCAGCAACGTTTGTTGGTTCGTTATGAAGCATTAGTACAGCGAACGTCCGAAGATGGTTTTAACATGTTTTCGAATACATGTTAGGTTTATTAAACTAAAACATTAGAAGCTATTTCTTTTGCTAGGGGCTTTACGTCGCACCGACACAGATAGGTCTTATGGCGACGATGGGATAGGAAAGGCCTAGGAGTTGGAAGGAAGCGGCCGTGGCCTTAATTAAGGTACAGCCCCAGCATTTGCCTGGTGTGATAATGGGAAACCACGGAAAACCATCTTCAGGGCTGCCGATAGTGGGATTCGAACCTACTATCTCCCGGATGCAAGCTCACAGCCGCGCGCCTCTACGCGCACGGCCAACTCGCCCGGTAAAACATTAGAAGAAAAGACGACAAATGAAGTGCAAAATTATTGGGAGTTGTACAACCCTGCAACAATACCACGCACCATCCCTGATATAATGTGAATAAAACTTACATCAAATATTAATTTGTAAAGAATAGGTGACATTCCTTTAATTCTTATACTTGTGATTCAAAGTGTTAGTCATTGTACTTCACTTGTGTTAGCTAATGGGAAGCCTGTTGATAGGTTCTGGACTTTCTTAAACCCAGCAGGAAACAATACCTATACTCATTAGCTTATTATATAAAAGGGGTCCTCACTGGAGAGGAAAACGCAAAACTAGTCTTCCAAAGTTACGATAGTGCCAATGTTATGAGCAGCTGACAGTCCAGACTACAAACAATTGTATGAAAAGACTATCCATTTGTGTACTTTGTGCATTGTTATGCCCACCAAATAAATGTAATTCTGGTCCAGGCAGCTAGCCACAACAAAAATGTGTGATTGTTCTGTGCCACTATTAGTGAGATTGAGATTCCAGCATTTTTTTCTCATTTACATCAATGAGTGATCATTTTTAATAAGGTTGTGGGTGGAAGCACTCCACAGGTCTCAGCTATGAGATGGAACTTTAAATCAAGAAGTGTTCTTACGTTGCATGAGTGTACAGAAGTCGTATTGGAATGCTTGAAGAAAACTGAAGACACAAGCAGACAGACAACTACTATGTTTCAAGCACATTGACTACCTCTGAAAATACAACAGCCAACGTTAACTTTCTGGACGGAAATCTTTTAGAGTGTTATGCCTTACATGGATATTCTACACATCCAATTGCAAAAGCGTTCTTCTAACCCTGTATCAGTATGGTGCGCTGTAACGTCATTTGAAATTGGAATTTCAAAAGTAAAGGACAATGTTGACAGCATCATTGAGAAGGAAAATGTGCAAGAAGATAGCAGAGGGAAAAGAAGATGCAAAAATAGTCAATATTCAAGAACATTGCAGAGAATGAGGTGTGTGATGTGATTATAAATCATTTTCTCATTTACATCAAAGAGTGATCATTCTTAATAAGGTTGTGGGTGAAATAGCTCCTCAGATCTCAGCTATGAGATGGAACTTTAAATCAAGAAGTGTTCTTACATTGCATTCAAATTTTCCAACCGTTTACTGGCCTCCGTCTTCTTTGATCACCAACTCTTCCCATCTTTCCAAAATAAATTTCAAGAGGAGAATCTTATGCATATTATAGAATCCTATCATTTCCTTGACAAAAACAAACTAAAAACTGAACTGCAGGTGTCTTACTCAAGAAGTGATTTTAAAGAAATGAAGAATGTGACTGACCTCCTTATTCTCTCGATAGAAAACGATCTCAAGGAACCTTTTGAAGAAGTGATTACATTTTTGAAATTAATTACTACGGTCCCCATGTCTACTTCTGAAGCAGCCAAGTGGTTTCCAACTTGAAAGCTGAGTAAGATATTCCTAAGTAGTTCAGTGGATGAAGAAAGACTGTCTGCTCTAGCTATGGTGTACAACGTGAAGGAGATGACAGCCGCACCTCATTACCTTCATAGCTTACTTTTGCACTTTACAGATATCGCATTCTTTACAATGTCATAGATCAGTCTGTTATGGCTGCTCACTGTTCTCTATGCCTGACTTAACGTGTAGTTCGTCCCGATTAGACAGATGGCACCTCGTGTAACGGAGGATGGCTAAAGCAATTATTTCTAGCTTATCTTTGATTCGAGTTATCTCTGGGAGACATTAGTTTACGAGATGGGTTTCATCTCACATAAATGGCTCTACAAAAAGATTAAAACTTTATCTTGTATGGCTCCCTATGTTTAGAGTCAATGAATATGACTACTTAGTGTCAATGAATATGACTTCTCCAATCTGATGGTATTTTTTTTCTACTTATCCTTTCTTGGCTTGCCAATGTTATCCTAGTTTGTTTTCTGAGAGATTCCTGTTTTGTGTATTATTCTTTTATCATTTTGCTGCAAACTTATTTCACTGTTCTTCCTTTCTCTTCATGTCTGCTTGTTATGTAATCGTTCCTACATAGAGCTAAAGGTAGCACCGATCCGATTATTCGTGTGTGTGATGGACTTGTTTGTGGTTTTTTATTGGAGGCCTTTTATTTCTCTATGTCTTCGACGTTTGGCTCGAGCTTATGTTCTGTATTATGGTTTAACGCTGATACTGTACGATTCATGTTCACCTTGGTGTGCGATATGAATACGTGTTATGCGGCGTATAAGTTGTTATGTGTTCTGACTGGGTGAGCCAGGCCTCCTTGCGGTGACCCAGGTATCTGATGTGTGCTCTCAGATGTAGCTCATGAGCCGTCGACTGATTCATGTCATGCTGTTACGATTCATGTCGTAACGTGTTTTGATATTACATTTTGTATTCACTCTGCTTCGCATATTATTTGGTCTCTCTCTCTGTGTGGGTGTGGAGTGGTTATCGGAACTGTGTTACTTCTCAGTATCTTATGCTTATGTATCTCATTATTCTTATTTTATCTCGTTATTGTTTCCGGCTTCCTCAGTCGATTAATATGTTTATTTCGGGATTTTGCTCGCATTTTACTTGCTTTATGACATATGTTTATTTATTTCCATAACTATGGCAACTCCTTTTCTTACCTCATTGTGTTCCATATTTGTTTACTTTTCTGCCAGCCTTGGTTCACTGGCGTCTTTGATTTCTGGGGATGCAGTCTCTATAGAGATTGTTGAGAGCCTTGTTTTTTTTCTTTTTTACAAAAAAGCCTTGACTTTGTCTGGGGAGCCGTGATAATTTTATTGTGTGAAAGCTGTTTTTGCACCTCATGATTGCAAATGGTAAGAAAGAAATACTTTGGATCGTGTTTTAATTGCCACTGTCTAGTAACAAATAAAATTGTATCACGGTTTATGATACATATGTTGCGACGGTGTAAGATTCTATAAGATACAGATTGATATGTCAAGCGATTTGGTTGTGACTAGAGTATCTTTACAAACCATGTATGTGGTTATTGGACTCCCTGCATTTCCCATTTATTTGTTTTATGCCTATATTCCGTCCTTTTCTCTACAGGCTTATGTTAATAAACCTAATTAATTTAAATTAACCTATGCTCTACGTTAGTGTCTCTCTGCTTTGGGGACATGCCTTTTATACTTTGGTTCTCTAGTCTAAGAGGCCCGGATTCAGCTCCTGACAATTTTTATCCAGCTTCGACCGATCCAGAATGAATAGGTAGGTTGTGTCATGACCAATATGTTGGTTGATTTCAATGACAAAGTAATGGACTTGTTTACTGCCAGGAAGGAAAGAAGAATGTATTTTCTGTACAAACAGATGCCAGCTGTTATCACAATGCCAGCAATATTATCAGAAAAATGTATCAGTGTAAGGTAATTACACCTGATATTCTCTCTCACTCATTTCTCATTGTTTTAGTAACTTCTCTGAACTGCAACCATGAGCCTTAAAAGGAAAGTCGTGGTGCTAATCAAGTAATATCACTATTTACATCGATCTAAACACCAAGAAACTATACATTTGATCACTTTGTTTAAAGCAGTGAACCCCCAGATGTTTTATCCACATGCTGTAACTAATTACACTCAATGTTTTAGTTATTTACAAGCAAAAATATGCATCGACTGTTTAGAATAGAGTTGTGTCTAAAACTACCAGTATTTCCACTAATAATAATAATAATAATAATAATAATAATAATAATAATAATAATAATAATAATAATAATAATAATAATAATAATAATAATAATAATAATAATAATGGTTTTATGACCCACTAACTAATTTTAACTCCCCTGCAAACCATGTGACCTTGCCCCGGTGGGGAGGCGTACGCGTCCCAATGAAGCAGATAGCCAACCCACAGGTGCAACCATATCGGGTGGGTATCGGTCGAGAGACCAGGCTAACGAATGGTTCATCGAAAGGGGAGTAACAGGCCTTTCGGAAGTTATAAGGGCGGTCGTCTAGGTGAATGACTGATACGGCCTTGTAATAATACTCAACATGGCTTAGCTTTACAAGTGACAAGCTTCAACAGCTTCATTTCAAGTAATACTAATCCCGTATTGACTACAATCAATTAATGAATATTCAAGATAAACTTAAATATTATAACTAAGTGGTCCGCCTATTCAATACAATATATAGTTTATTATATTTAGTACATGTTTCGTCCCCTAAGGGACATCATCAGCTATTAATAAATTAACATTAATATATCAGAAATACAAAATAAATATTATTAAAATTGGAAAGACATATTAAAATTTTTTGATATATGTCGTAACCATTATATATTGTATTGAATAGGCGGACCACTTAGTTATAATATTTACGTTTATCTTGAATATTCATTAATTGATGGCTTAGCTTTGTTTATACTGCTACACGGCTGAAAGAAAGGGAAACTACAGCCGTAACTAACTCCCGAAGACATGCAGCTTTTTTGTATGAATGATATACTGATAATGGCTTCCTCCTGGATAAAATATTCCGGAAGTAAAATAGTCCCCAATTCGGATCTCCGGGTAGGGACTACACGAGAGGGAACGATCATCAGGAAGATGGATACTAACATTCTGCAAGTCGGAGTGTGCAGTGTTAGAAGTGTGAATCGTAGTGATAGGTTAGAGAATCTGAAACGGGAGACGGATAGACTAAAGTTAGATGTAGTTGGTATAGCTGAAGTACGTTGGCAGGAAGAACAGGATGTTTGGTCAGGCGACTGTAGAATTATCAACACAAAATCAAATAGGAAAAATGCAGAAGTTGGTTTAATAATGAATAAGAAAATAGGGTAGCGGGTAAGTTACTATGACCAGCATAGTGAAGGGATTATTGTTGTCAAGATAGACACCAAACCAATGCCCACCACAACAGTACAGGTCTATATGCCTACTAGTTCAGCGGATGATGAAAAAAAACGAAAGAATATATGAAGAGACAGAAGATTTAATACAATATGTAAAAGGTGACGAGAATCTAATTGTAATGGGAGACTGGAATGTAGTGGTAGGCCAAGGAAGAGAAGGTAAACAAAGGAATGAAAGAAAAAGTCGGCTGGTTGAATTCTGCAATGATCATAATTTAGTCCTTGCCAATACTTGGTTCAAACACCGTAAACGAAAGCTGTATACGTGGCTGAAACCTGGAGACACTGGAAGGTATCAAATAGACTCCATTATGATTAGGCAGAGATTCAGAAATCAGGTGTTGAATTGCAAAACTTTCCCAGGAGCAGACGTGGACACCGACCACAACTTGTTGGTCATGAAATGCCATCTGAAATTGAATAAATTGAAGAAAGAATGAATGCAAGGAGATGGGATCTAGACAAGTTGAAAGAAAAGAGTGTGAGGGATTGTTTCAAGGAACATGTTGCACAAGAACTACATGAAAAGGCTGAAGGAAACACGATCGAGGAAGAACGGACAGTCGTGAAAAATGAGGACAGTAGGGCTGCTGAAGAAATGTTAGGAAGGAAGGAAAGATCAACTAAGTATCAATGGATAACTCAGGAGATACTAGACCTGACTGATGAACGACGAAAATACAAGAATGCAAGAAATCAAGAGGGCAGAAAATAATACAGGCGATTAAAGAATGAAGTGGATACAAAGTGCAAAATAGCTAAGGAAGGAAGACTGGCTGAAGGAGAAGTGCAAGGATGCTGAAGACTATATGGTCCTAGGAGAGGTAGATGCTGCATACGGAAAATCAAGGAAACCTTTGGAGATAGGAAATCTAGATGTATGAATATTAAGAGCTCAAATGGAAAGCCACTTCTAGGAAAGGAAGAAAAAGCAGAACAGTTGCATCAAGGAACAGTCGTAGATGATTTGGTTCTGGAACAAGAAGAGGCTGTTGACGCTGATGAAATGGGAGACCCAATTTTGAGGTCAGAAATCAACAGAGCTGTAAGAGATCTAAATAGGAACAAGGCACCTGGAATTGATGACATTCCCTTTGAATTACTGTCTGTCCGGCTCCATGGCTAAATGGTTAGTGTGCTGGCCTTTGGCCACAGGGGTCCCGGGTTCGATTCCCGGCAGGGTCGGGAATTTTAAAACCATAATAGATTAATTTCGCTGACGCGGGGCTGGGTGTATGTGTCGTCTTCATCATCATTTCATCCTCATCACGACCCGCAGGTCGCCTACGGGAGTCAAATCAGAAGACCTGCATCTGGCGAGCCGAACTTGTCCTCGGACACTCCCGACACTAAAAGCCATACGCCATTTTATTTCACTGACTGCCTTAGGAGAAACCAGCATGGCAAGATTATTTCATTTAGTGTGTAAGATGTATAAGCCAGGAGAAGGGCCATCTGATTTTCTGCAGTATGTTGTTATACCTATTCCCAAGAAAGCCAGTGCTGACAAGTGTGAAAACTACCACACCATTAGTTTAGTACCTCACGCCTGCAACATTTTAACATGTATTATTTACAGAAGAATGGAAAGACAATTTGAAGCTGAGTTGGGAGATCAATTTGCCTTCAGAAGAAATGTAGGAACACGTGAACAATCCTGACTTTACATCTGATCTTAGAGGATCGAATTAAGAAGGACAATCCCACGTACATGGCGCTCGTAGATCTAGAAAAGGCATTCGATAATGCTGATTGGACCAAGCTATTTGAGATTCTAAAGGTAATTGGAATCAGATACCTAGAACGAAGAATTATCTACAATCTGTATAAAAATCAATCTGCAGTGATAAGAATCAAGGGCTTTGAAAAAGAAGCAGCAGCCCCCAAACATCCTCATGACCATATGAACACAGATCTATAACGTTCATTTGCAGCCGCTTTAATGTGATTACCCCAAAGAAGATCGTTCCTTATTTTAAACACCTTAGTATTAACAGTGATACTCATGAGGGATTTCACACCTTCAACACAGTAACTAAAACTGAAAGGACTTTTCCTCTTGGTGAAAGTTACAACCTGACTTTTCACCCTGTTTACCATCATACTATAGCCTGCTGTCCATTTCACAACTTCATCGAGATATTTTTTTGCAGAAATATTTTCATTACAGTACGAAAATTTCAGTACTTCCCTAGTATTAGTTGTTAGGGATCAATGTACCCTCATACTGAGGACTCTTTGGAAGAGGCATTTACTCTGTGGTGTTATGTAAAGTCTGTGGACTCAGTCAGCTGTGTATATGTATGTGAGCTGTGTCCCAGTCACTCTCCCCTGACCCTTAATACCACACCTTAACACCACCTTACCAACACAAACCTTGCCTGGTAACGCGTCTAACGTGCAAACAGGCACGTACTCCTGTAGTAGCTTTCCCACTTTTCCCTGCTATCTCTTTTCTTCTTAGAAATTAATAGCATGTCGGAGGCAATGTAGATTTTGTCGATTGCCACGCGGGGGGATCGGGCGTCGTCCCCCCACCCTCCTCCGAACAAAAAAAAAAAAAAAAAAAAAAAAAACCAAAAACCAGTCACTCTCATTGTGTATCAGATGGATGTAGCACTCAGTTGGAAGTCAGTCGTAGCACAGATGTTTCAACGTGTAGTAAGCTGATGTATTGACTTGTGTGTATTTGAAGAGTGGACTTGTACAGTTACCGTATATAGTATGTACTGTGATGTTGAATAAACCAGTATTTCTACTAAACAAGTGGTATTTCATCATGGTTATGTTACTCCTCGCATAGCCCGATAGATAGAGAGAGAGAGTGTTATGTGAATCATCCCCTTTTGACTCTAATGAGAGGAAGTATGGAAGAGGTCTGAAGATAGCGGCAAAACAACAAGAAAAGTCACGAAGGACTCTCGAGATTAAAGGCTGCTTGAACTAAGGATTCCAATACCTTCTGGTTCGGAAGAGAAGAAGAGTTACAAAGGGAGATCAGATAGGATAGATGAAAACGAGAAAGCTGGCGCAAGTAAGTGAAAGCAATGCCAAGTCCAGTTAGATTCCCCGTGCTCACAGTTGTAAGTTCCCCCACTGAGAATCCCTGGAGTATATACTCATAATTTATTGTATATACCTCTTTGCAGTTCAAAACCTCCCTCTCTTTGGGATCGAATATGAGCTGCATGTTGTAAACTTCTGACCATTCGAAAAGCTTATTTCAACACGTCTGGATATCCCCGATGAGTATGACGTGATAAAGTCACCTACAACTGCAGGATGAGCCAAAGTGAAATCCACTCCTATTTTCTTCTGGCCTGTGCTAAGTCAGATAGAACCTCCTATAATAAGGAGTTTAAAGGAAATGCAATAATGTTATTGGCTTTACGTCCCACTAACTACGTTTACGATTTTTAGAGACGCCGAGGTGCCGCAATTCAGTCCCGCGGGAGTTCTTTTACGTGCTAGTAAATTTACCGACACGAAGCTGACGTATTTGAGCATCTTCAAATACCACTGGACTGGGCCAAGATCGAACCTGCCAAGTTGGGGTCAGAGGGCCAGCGCCTCAACCGTCTGAGCCACTCAACCCGGCAGTTCCAAGGAAATACAAAGGTCTGTATTCGACCTACAATGTCCCGATACTGACATACGGAGTAGGTACTTGGACAGCAATAAAAGGAAATGAGAGTAGAGTTCAGGCGGCTGAGACGAAATTCCTTACTTAGAGGTATCGTAGGGAAGAAAAGAACAAGGTACAATCATAAATGAAGACATTAAAAAGAGAATTGGAGTTCCTAAACTACAGGACAATATAAACAAGCAAGCTGAGATGGTATGGACATATGATGCGAATGGGAAAGAAGACCGAGTTCCAAAGAAAGTATTTAGATATAGGCTATACCAACAAGTAAAAGGCCGGGCTGAGTGGCTCAGACGGTTAAGGCGCTGGCCTTCTGACCCCAACTTGGCAGATTCGATCCTGGCTCAGTCCGGTGGTATTTGAAGGTGCTCAAATACGTCAGCCTCGTGTCGGTAGATTTACTGGCACGTAAAAGAACTCCTGCGGGACTAAATTCCGGCACCTCGGCGTCTCCGAAAACCGTAAAAGAGTAGTTAGTGGGACGTAAAACAAATAACATAATAATAAACAAGTAAAAGACCACAAGGAAAGCCTCGAAAGAGGTGGACGGATACAGTGAAGGAGAGTATAGAGAAGAGAGGAGGAAAGATGGAAGAAATATTGGAAGCAGGAGAACTAGAAGAGTATTGGAGAGACAGGCAACGCTGGAGATCCTTCATCCATAACTCGACCCAGAAAAGAACTGGAAACAGGGACTGATGAACAAGAATAAGAGAGAAAGAAAAATGAACAACTTAGTCCGAGAGTACGAGAAAATATCAACAAACTTAGGTCTCCTCATCCATGAAGGTGTAGCTGAAGCTGAAGATCCCCATCAGTTAAAACAGCGCAAGAGAAAATTAGCAAACCATTTAAGTCAGCAATTGAATAGCGATTTGAATAGACCAACACAACTCCAAATCAGTGACAAGCATTATTTAATACCCACTCCCCTCCACCTGCTTTTGATTAGCCACGCAAAACTTGAGTTGCGCTGAACAGAGTCCGAACCAACCAAGGACGATGAGGTTCAATTTTCCCAACTGTGATGTTGATGCACCAAAGCAAAATAATACAATATATCGTCAACGAATGTGCATCCAGGGCCTACTATGGATCTGTGGAGGATTTAATACATGCTTCTGAAGGGGCTATAGAATGGCTGGACAACCCTGATTCGGCAATCCAAGCTCCCTTGCTGTTCAGTCGATTTTATAATTTGTATTTGTAAATATGTGTATACCGGGCGAGTTGGCCGTGCGCGTAGAGGCGCGCGGCTGTGAGCTTGCATCCGGGAGATAGTAGGTTCGAATCCCACTATCGGCAGCCCTGAAAATGGTTTTCCGTGGTTTCCCATTTTCACACCAGGCAAATGCTGGGGCTGTACCTTAATTAAGGCCACGGCCGCTTCCTTCCAACTCCTAGGCCTTTCCTATCCCATCGTCGCCATAAGACCTATCTGTGTCGGTGCGACGTAAAGCCCATAGCAAAAAAAAAAATGTGTATAATTACGTAAATGTAAATTTATGTATAATTTGCCATAAGCTAAATAAATCCGTAAGTAAATACCCACTCTTTCTTACATATAACATGCATATTTCCTGAAACGTGAAGAAGCAAATAATAAATCGTGTGGCTATTTCTAGCCGGGGGCAGCCCTTGCAAGGAAGACCCTCCGATGAGTGTGGGCAGCATCTGCCATGTGTAGGTAACTGCGTGTTATTGTGGTGGAGGATAGTGTTATGTGTGGTGTGTGAGTTGCAGGGATGTTGGGGTCAGCACAAACACCCAGGCCCCGAGACATTGGAATTAACCAATTAAGGTTAAAATCCCCGACCCGGCCGGCGAACCCGGGACCCTCTGAACCGAAGGTCAGTACGCTGACCATTCAGTCAACGAGTCGGACACGTGAAGAAGTGATAGAGGACAATAATAATGTATCAAGTAGTGCCAACAAAATAGGCCTAATCGTGGGAGCAGAACTGTTGTCAGAAGATGTGACTGGGAGAAGTTCAATCAACCTCCCGATACAACTGGAAGCAGTCAGTCTCAAAATGAAACTGAGGGGAGCTCAATCATTATCTAGAACTACATGCAGGATGATTTAGCCAGCCTTCAGATCAAAGTAGAAACAAGGCAGTCAGCCTCCGGAACAAATTAGAAATAGCCACTCCAGATATACTGCCTATCAACTAAGCGCTTCATTATCATTCTTGTAGTGTTGTGGTACGGGTAAAAGTATTATTATTATTATTATTATTATTATTATTATTATTATTATTATTATTATTATTATTATTATTACGGTATCACAAGTTTAAAAATCGTTCAGAACGTGGCCGACAATGTATTTTCAATGACCTGACCTGGAGATTGTTCTTCCACGTAAGGACTGCTATCTTTTCATCTATGCCTCAAACTACTCTTTGTATGGATGGGTGATACAATGTCGGTCTCTGGATGCCAAGATCACGGACAGAAACTCGGCAGAGGAAGTCGGATTTTAGAAGGACGGAAAAAAGTAAATTTGACAGTGGCAGTGGGCTATCAGAAGCACATGAGCACGTGAACACCCAGTTGTAACGCATATTCACACATTCATGGATACAGGTAATTCAAAATTGTTTCCTTTCTTCGATCTGATTTCGTCAATCGATCGAAAGCATTCGACTTATATCGAAGCTCCGTTACAGTGACAGCTGTTCGTTTCGAATGACAATGCCAGGGAGCACACTGGAGATTTTGCTACGAACCTTAAGACTATACGCATGCGCATGGAGATGACGTCATGGTTTATGCACGGATATATCCATAAGCGAGGAGCACAGTAAGGAATGTGCCTTTCCGTCTACAACCACCCTCAAACCAGGGATAGTATTATAATTGACCACAAGGGTCTGCCACCTCCCCTGTTACTACTGGCCACAGCTCCCAGAAGTTACTATTGTGTTACATCGCCGGAAGATTTCGTTAGTAGCTAATTCTGAACAGGTTTTCGTAATCACGGGATCAGAAAGCCAGAGCCTCACCCAAAGCCTGAGCGACTCTGCCCGGCAGTCGTAATTTCACTTTTCTTGTACACTCACAGATTAGTCTCTGGAAAATGCATCCTCGGTTACAAAGGTTCTACCATATTATGAGTAGAGAAGCAACCGTACAAGGAACTTTTAGTGAAATGATTTAAGTGACTTTGTACTTATTTGCATTCTACTTTGGTATATTTCAGACGTGAACACAAATTTTGTTGTGAACCTCCTGAAAATTTAGTCACGAGCCGCCGCTGAAATTTGACAGTGCATGCCGTACGACGACGCCATTGAAAATATATTTAGGGACGCATTTCGTGTTTACCCGACAAAATTAGTTAAAAACTCGGCAGCAGGCAGCAGGTCACCAACAGAGTTTCGGCTTTCCTGACAGAGTAAAAAAAAAAAAAAAAAAAAAAGGAATGTAGGTAGTTTAAATGGCGTCAAATCACGCGGTAGCTGAGGCTGTATGATTATTGTTATTAGGCCTTTACCACAGACACTGCACTCAGGCAAAAACATTGCTGTACTGAAGAGTGCAGGTACCAAACAGAAAAGAATGGAAAGAGTGAAAAGCAGTTCTACGCCCAGTACAATTACAGAAATTAGTGCGAGAATTAGTACAGAACTACAGAAATGGGTTACGACAAGTTACGCTTTCCAGACAAGTGTTGGCCGCTTGGTAAGGCTGCTAGAGGAATGGAAAGTGTGTCCTCATAGTGACACCCAAAACTGAAACAACATGTGAAAGAAACTCCGTGCCTTTGGAACGAAAGTAAGCAGTCCGTGCCTGCGATTGTGCTTGACCTCTCGCAACATGGTCTCTGTGTCGAGTGGCCTCCTGTGGCGCGATCAATATAGAGCGAGCAAGCGAGCAGGCTGGCGCGCGCATTGCAGCTCTTGGCCCGGACATCATAGCCCCACTCTGACACTTCTGCTTACATCTTAAACCACCACACTTCATTCACGGGTTCTCTGGTGGGGACGCCGAGTGAGACGCTACCCCCTCCCTTCCGCCAACATTCGACAAATGCCCTACTTCTAACGAGACGTTCTATGGAATAACTTGTCAAGTGTGGCTAAACTGCGGATAAATGTACAAAAACATACTTGCTGAGTGTTTTTCATACCATCTTCTTTCATAGATTTGTACTTAAGCACATGGTCTACAAGTTGGGCAATGTTTGGCGCAGGTGTTTTCTCCGAAGTTTTTCCACACTCATCCCAATGATTTCTACGGCATCTCATATTATTATCCTGTTCTCTTAATATTGATTTAAGTTAAATTAAACACATTTCTAGCTGTTGTGAACACAATAACAAGAGCACAAGAGTATTGATTGATTGATTTGTAATGAATATGAAGCATCAATACAACGTACAATGGCTTGTTCGATATTTTGAAGTTAGATCAGGAGTGTTCATGAGAATGGAATAAAATAACTTACCAAGGGAGATGTTCAATAAATATAGAATTTCTTTGAAATCATTTAAGAAAAGGCTATGAAAACAACAGATAGGGAATCTGCCACATGGGCGACTGTCCTAAATGCAGATCAGTATTGATTGATGATGAAGATGAAGCACATTTTACTATACTTTATCATTACGTCACATTTGCCCCTCCTTCCCAAAATAAAATTATTCAAACGTATCTTTTGTTTCTATTAGAATTATTTTAGCCATTTTCAGAACATATGGTTTGTGACGATAATGTCAAGTGATTTTGTTTGTGTTTGGTTATTTGGATCTCCTTTCCTTAGAAATAGTTTGTGATTAAATGAAGTGTGAAGGTAAACAGGAAGCTGTCAAATTAGAAAGGACAAAAGAATGTAAGTTTGCTACCGATCTCTGCTGCCTGCATAAAAAAGTATTCTAAGCAATTTTTGGGCAATATTTAATTTCTTTCGTGTCATTCTTCCAAGTTTTTATGTGATACTTTCGTACACTGACTGACAGAGCAAATGCAACACCAAGAAGGAGTGGTCAGAACTTTATGCCAATTGCAGGGTAGACTGACGTCACTGAGGTATGCTCATGATGTGAAATGCGCCGTTGTGCTGCGCACGTAGCGAACGATAAATGGGACACGGCGTTGGCGAATGGCCCACTTCGTACCGTGATTTCTCAGCCGACAGTCATTGTAAAACGTGTTGTCGTGTGCCACAGGACACGTGTATAGCTAAGAATGCCAGGCCGCCGTCAACGGAGGCATTTCCAGCAGACAGACGACTTTACGAGGGGTATGGTGATCGGGCTGAGAAGGGCAGGTTGGTCGCTTCGTCAAATCGCAGCCGATACCCATAGGGATGTGTCCACGGTGCAGCGCCTGTGGCGAAGATGGTTGGCGCAGGGACATGTGGCACGTGCGAGGGGTCCAGGCGCAGCCCGAGTGACGTCAGCACGCGAGGATCGGCGCATCCGCCGCCAAGCGGTGGCAGCCCCGCACGCCACGTCAACCGCCATTCTTCAGCATGTGCAAGACACCCTGGCTGTTCCAATATCGACCAGAACAATTTCCCGTCGATTGGTTGAAGGAGGCCTGCACTCCCGGCGTCCGCTCAGAAGACTACCATTGACTCCACAGCATAAACGTGCACGCCTGGCATGGTGCCGGGCTAGAGCGACTTGGATGAGAGAATGGCGGAACGCCGTGTTCTCCGATGAGTCACGCTTCTGTTCTGTCAGTGATAGTCACCGCAGACGAGTGTGGCGTCGACGTGGAGAAAGGTCAAATCCGGCAGTAACTGTGGAGCGCCCTACCGCTAGACAACGCGGCATCATGGTTTGGGGCGCTATTGCGTATGATTCCACGTCACCTCTAGTGCGTATTCAAGGCACGTTAAATGCCCACCGCTACGTGCAGCAAGTGCTGCGGCCGGTGGCACTCCCGTACCTTCCGGGGCTGCCCAATGCTCTGTTTCAGCAGGATAATGCCCGCCCACACACTGCTCGCATCTCCCAACAGGCTCTACGAGGTGTACAGATGCTTCCGTGGCCAGCGTACTCTCCGGATCTCTCACCAATCGAACACGTGTGGGATCTCATTGGACGCCGTTTGCAAACTCTGCCCCAGCCTCGTACGGACGACCAACTGTGGCAAATGGTTGACAGAGAATGGAGAACCATCCCTCAGGACACCATCCGCACTCTTATTGACTCTGTACCTCGACGTGTTTCTGCGTGCATCGCCGCTCGCGGTGGTCCTACATCCTACTGAGTCGATGCCGTGCGCATTGTGTAACCTGCATATCGGTTTGAAATAAACATCAATTATTCGTCCGTGCCGTCTCTGTTTTTTCCCCAACTTTCATCCCTTTCGAACCACTCCTTCTTGGTGTTGCATTTGCTCTGTCAGTCAGTGTATTTTTAGGGCATCAGTGCCCGGCTGATTAGCCTGCTGGCCTTTGGTCCAAGGGGGTGCTGAGTTTGATTCCCGGCTGGGTCGGGGATTTTAACCTTAACTGATAATTTTCTCCGGTCTGGGGACTGGGTATTTTTCGCATCTTCAATATTAGATAGACACCGATCGGCGTCAACTCGAAAGACCTGCACCAGGTCTCTGCGGAGACCAAACATCATTAATTAAAGGACACGAGAGCATACATATTTCCACAGATTCAGATCTTAGAAAATTAACAAAAAAGCAATAACTCACTTCAATCCCCAAACAACTACACTAACTCACAGGCACACAGTAACACAGAGGGCAATCAAAACAAAGTCACGTTTTAAAAAATAAGCAAGGTGGTGGTTGAGGTAATTGTTGTTTTAAGAAACAAAACAACGTGATGACATTCTATTTGTTTAAATCAACCTGTACGTATATAAAACACGAAAAGCTCTAACAACACAGGTATCCAATAGGGTATATTGATTCTCATTTTTAACTATCACTGACTGATTATGAAAGCTGAGGACTAGGCGGAGGTGGAACAAGCTATCTTCAGGATGATCATTTAGTTCTCATTTCGGAGAGATGCTGAAGATCTCGCCAATCAATACGTTCCTTCATTTCAGCTCTATATGGGGAATTCTTCCATTGCTGAGACTCGGTATTGACATTCCCATGCGGGAGGGTGAGGCGATAGAATACATTCACGGCATCCCTTGCCTGTTGTAAGAGGCGACTGAAAGGTAGACCCTTAGGAGTTATCAACTTGGGAGCGTAGTTTTTTTATACAAGTTGTTTTACGTCTTACTGGCACAGATACGTCTTATGACGACGATGGGACAGGAGTGGGAAGGAACCGGCCGTGGCCTTAATTAAGGTACAGCCCCAGCATTTGCCTGGTGTGAAAATGGGAAACCACGAAAAACCATCTTCAGGGCTGCCGACAGTGGGGTTCGAACCCACTATCTCCCGAACACTGGATACTGGCCGCACTCAAGCGACTGCAGCTATCGAGCTCGGTGGGAGCGTAGTTTGGCGACCACGTGTCCCCAAGCACAGTCTAGCACTGCTTTCATTTACTTATGCTAGGCCCCTCACTTTCATTTTTCATATCCGAATTACATTGGCCAGGCCTTGTTCTCTTCCGATTCCGACGGTATTAGGCTTGGGAGGCCAAGAGTGCCTTTCATTTTCCACGATTTTCGCAGCCCTTTCCTTCCTTTTGCTGGTAACGTCATTCTTCGAAAGGTCAGACCACTTCCATTTTTTCCTCTGATAAGCGGTTGGTTGCCCGGTTGTACTTCCCCTTAAAACAATAACTATCACCACCACCACCACCCTTACTGGCAGAAAGTAGGTAGCAAAGCACAGGACTGATAGCAATTACCGTCCTTTGTCCTAAATGGACAGGCAAAAACAATAACTTTTTGCAGCAAGTTAGAGGGGGGAGGGGCACCAAAGATCTTTTCTTAGTGGGGTGGGGTTATCCAGTGAACAATATCAAGTTCCACAGACAACCAACAAACTATAATAAACAGAATTTTTTTTACACGTTTCTGAATATTTACTGTCGACATGTACTGCATTACGCAGTACTGAGATATATTGCAATATACTGTTATGTATATGTAACACCACACTAAAAAAATTCTGGTATTTACAATGATATATTACGAATCTATAAAAAGCTTTTAACCCAGAATGAAAACATTAAAAAGTTAAAATCCGTATAATCTTTTTTCCTTGTTTACTCGTATTAAAATTATCAGTAGCGTAGCCAGGTTCTGTCGATGGTGGGAGGGGAGGAGGAGGAGGAGGAGGGTTTATAGTTATATAATAATGGTAGAACGCAGTGAAGGTGCATGCATGCCTTGCCGTTTTAAGGACACTGATACAAGTGAATTACAGACCTGTCGGTTTTACAATTATGTCTGAATGTTTATTTAGTTTATTGCCAGTTTCTGTTTATTTTCTTTCTGTAAAATTCCATGGGGGGGGGGGGCGTTCTAACACCCAGTAACCAATCCCCCCACCCCCACCGCTGGTTACGCCCCTGAAAACTATGACAATTTTATCATTTCGGTTTTTGGCTAAGAGGAGGTGCTGGACCCGACGGATCCCCACCCCCACCTCCGTCGGTGAGTACCTGGCGGCAGCATTTAACTATATACAGGCCAGGCTTGCTTCTTTACTCTTGAATCTTTCATTATATTACAGTAAAACGAATAATCAATATACATCATAGTAAATTTGAATGCGTGAATTTGTCCAAAAGATCAGGACTCAGTTCTTTGTGTGCCAAAGATCATAATATGGAGATAAAGTTGGAAGGCTCAATAAATTTCCAAGTTCTTTGAAAACACTTCAGAAAAGGCTAGGTAAACAACTGACAGGGAATCTGCCAACTGGACGACAGCCGTACATGCAGATCATTGATGACTGATTGGAAGGGTAAGTTATGGCCGAATAAAGTCTGTTGAAAAAGTGAAAAATCCATCCCACACCATCATATTCAAGTTCACTGCTTCTGAAATCTATGTCAATCTACGCCTAGTTCGGCAGACCGTAGAGAAATATTGTAACACTACCTCACAAGTACGATACCAGTATAGTTTCACTTCCCAAAAAACCTCACATTGCGCCGTTTGAACATTATCATATCGGTGTTGTTGATCTTGGTGTACTTCCTCTTATGGCCCCGACACGTAAAATACTGTATTTACTATTTCTGTACATAACAGTCTTCAAAATGCCACACGTGGTCAATGATACAAATAGATATATGTACCTTCAAGTTCGATACCTTTTTTTGCTAGTTGTTTTACGTCGCACCGACACAGATAGGTCTTATGGCGACGATGGGATAGGAAAGGCCTAGGAGTTGGATGGAAGCGGCCGTGGCCTTAATTAAAGTGCCTGGTGTGAAAATGGGAAACCACGGAAAACCATATTCAGGGCTGCCGACAGTGAGGTGCGAACCCACCATCTCCCGGATGCAAGCTCACAGCCGCGTGCCCCTGACCGCACGGCCAACTCGCCCGGTAAGTTCGATACTATTAGTCGACTTTAAGGTATTCGAAATCAAGCTTTATGGAACAATGTTACAGATATCCTGGGTTGAAAACGTAGGATGAAGTGCTCAATAAACTGTTATTTGGGTAACTAAATGAGAGGTGAAAATATTAGCTCTTGCAAGGTCGGATGGATGCGAGGTGCAGGCCGAAGACGAATATCCTGGGGTTTAGGATTTGTAGGTACGCACCTTTTTTGTTAGGGTAAATTAAAGCTGTTCGGAAAGATATCACAGTGTGAAATTTTGTTTCTAGTTGCGAAAAGAGGCATTTTTCACGCACCTTCTTCCCTTTTTTGGGGACCTTTGTCCCTTTTTCTTCCAACCATGCCCATAATCTCCCTTTTCCCCTTTTTCTTTTAAGTTCCAATTTATTCTATACGATTTCTAAACAAAATAAAATATTTAACTTTCAAGTAACGTCTCAGTAACGTCTCCCCAGCTTGCTGTGTACGTGCGAATAAACCTACCTCTTTCAGTAAACACCGCGCAGGAGTTAAAAGCACACCTGCAACAATGGAAAATAATTGTGTGTTCGACAAAACCTCTTTCTCTCGCTTTTCCGCTATAATGTAGCCCACAATAATGCAACTGACAATGAGTGATTCTAACCCACCAGAATCAGTAGCCTGCTGTTCGTGAATGTGAGTCTGTTACTGTGAGAGACGTCATCTGTTCGCATGGAGGCGGAGGCTGGTGACGCAGAGATGTCAGCAACCGCACCCGCGTAGTTCCGATAATTGAGACTGGGTTCTGCTCGAAGCTACTAGAAATCGCCGAGACTGCAGTTCCAGCATGAATGAGAACATTCTGGTAACTGTCTCGATCTTATAAGAGAGTGTAAACAGCAAGTGAGTGAGTGAGCGCAGGAGTGAGTTGTGTGATAGTCGCATTGAGTTAGCAAGTGAACTGATGTTAGCACTTTGTTACATTACTAAACCATGCCAAAGGTGTCCAGTGCCCGATTTATTGCTCCTGGTCAGGAATTCAAACAAGATTTCATAGACACTGATGGAACTGTTATGCGATGTACTATTTGTGATTCGAAAAACACCAGCGAGATCGCATCAAACAACACATTTCCAGCTCTAAGCATCGAATGAATAAGACTCTTCAAGCAAACAAATCGCGGCAATCTCTATTACGAAATGCGTTTCAACAGAGTTCTTCAAAAAGCCAAAATTTGAAGAAATTATACACTGATTTGTGTGCAGCTCTAACACAAGCAGGAATTCCACTCAATAAGGTGAACCATCCAGCCTTCAAGGCATTTCTTGAAAAATACACAAAGATGTCAACGCCCGATGAGAGTAAAGAAAAACTATATGGAGCCTGTTTACCAGGAAACAATACAAAGAATCAAGGAGAAAGTGCGATGTGGGAATCATTGTGGACGAAACCATAGACTCAATGGAACGATATGTTTTGAACATTTTATTTTTCCCCTTAGCAGGGGAAAACGCTAGGCCCATGTTGTTAAAAATGTATGAGCTGCAGAAAGCCAATGTCAGTACAGTAATGCAATCAATTATGGGCTTCTGCCAAAAACTCTGGCCTACCGGTATCGAGTTTGAAAAACTTCTTCTTGAGGTTACGGACCAAGCTCCATACATGGTTTCAGCTGTTAACCAATTTAAACCTTTATTTCCTAAGTTGAAGCATGTGACATGCTTGGTTCATGCCCTTCACAGGGTTTGTGAATCCATATGGAACGAATACGACATCGCAAATCAATTCACCTCTGCCCTGAAGAAGATTCTACTGAAAGCTCCGAGTCGTGTTGTTACCTACAGGTAAACCACTGGCCTGCCCCTTCCAAATTTCCCGGTCATTACTCGCTGGGGATCGTGAATTGAGTGTGGTGCTATGTTTTGTGAGAATTTTGACAAAATTAGAGTGTGCTTTCTTTGTATCCAGCCAACGCAGGTGCAATTTCCAAGGTACAGCACTTCTGTTACTGGAGAAAATACATAATTTTCAGACAGAACTATATTGTGTCCATAGTTACAAGTATCTGACTGCAGTTATTAAACGATTCGAAGAACAAGGTCTGGAAAATTTTTACTTCCGTGAGGAAGCAGATAGATGGCTTTGCCAAAGACAAACTTGAGTATATTCTTCAGAAGAATTCAGACACAGAAATTCGCCACATCTGTAGAGTTGCCATTCCAAGTGAATGCAAGGTTTACCCCACTGGTTTCTGTGGATGTCGAAAGAAGCTTTAGCATCTACAAAGACATGCTACTCGTATCTCCTAATAGAAACAAAATTACGTTTTAAAATGTAAAGATGCTTAATGTCTTGAAGTACAAAAGCTTCATGTTTTTTCCTTGTTTCGATGAGTGATAATCTGATGTACTTGTTTGTAATTCAATAAACTAGAATAGAGGAAATAGTTGAAAAAAACAGCACCTTTTTGTCCCTGTTTTAACCTTATTTGCGCACCTTTTCCCTTCCTTTTTTCATTTGAAGTTTACATCTAAAAATCCTAAGCCTGAATTCATGACTGGCCAACATAAAGGAGTGGATAAGCATTTAAACTGAACGGCTTCTTTATGAATATAAAGGATGTCAACTAGCCGGAATGGGAGCTAACATCAGGGAAACCTTATATAGTACAACGCAGACGAAGATAGCGTCTGCGAAAACCGCAAACTTAATTGGTGGGACGTACTTATTTTAGAAGAAGACTAGTCTAACTGACGTGCCCGTGCTTCGCTACGGAATGAGCAGGATGCATACAGCCGTGAACACTGCCGTATTCCGTTAAGTTTCCACACTGCTTATTCCAATCAGCACCTGAGAGTAGGAATCGAATAACTGGAATACTATGATGGACCAATGTGTTACTTACGAGTAGCTATGAACATTTATGAACCAGAGGAATGGCACGCTAAAAAAAGAAAGTTATCGAACTCTTCAGCTACTTCCCGCCATTATTCAGGCAGGCTGTTTTACTCGGCACGCAGCAGTAACTCCATCTATCGGAGAAGAGACAGAGCACATCACAACAAACAATGGTCAATGTACTATACGCGAACCTTTTCTTGAGCCCTGAGCTCTCTAGTGCTGAATCGGTAGACCTCGGTTATCTTCGACATCCATATTGGCAACCTTTGAAACACAAACTATGCATCGCTGTGCGACATCTGGCGTACACTTTACGAACTAGTACTGGTGTTGTTTACACAGCAAAGCCAAACTATATAATTCATACTAGGAACAAGATTCGCATCGAGAAATGTTATATAATGTTAAATAATGTATGTGTGACAGAGTTGTTGGCGTAAGAAAATAAATGTTTAGAAAATTCATATCGATCGATCATATCATCTATTCAATTCATATTTCATTTCCATCCAGTTGGCAGTATAACCGGAACCGTCAGCGCTCCCTCCTTACTCCTCATCCCGTAAAAATCGGGCTCAAGAAAAGGTTCGCGTATAGTAATGTTACTGTCGATCAATTTTATGAGTTTTCGATATTGTAGGCTTTCACAATTAGTTTTCTTCCGACTCTGAGATATAAGGCAATGCAATGTAAAGGGAGGCCTTCCCTCTTCTCTTGTCTTATTCTTCAAGCGATCGTTCTTTTACGATTTTTCTAATTTTTATAATCATCTTCACAATTATCCTTATCGATATGGACCGATTACCATGCGGCTTTACACTTTTATGCCCGGTTTCTGGAACGTGAGAAATCGAACATATAGCGATATCGAATGATTAACTTGTGTTTTGGTGTTGCACGAATGTAAGATATATCTATCGGTTCGATAAATCGCCTGCTAATTTAGAGAGCCCTGAGCAGGAGATACCTATTTGTTAACTTGGTGGGCGCGTGCTCAGTACTTCAGTATCAGCAGCTAATATTGTGTTTGTTAAAATTTTCAATGGCTTTCTCATCTTCTTCCAACGAAGAAATTGTAGAAGTCGTCAACGTTCTAGAACGACCATGATTATATCATCGTCGACCTAATGTTCTAATGAAGTATACTGAAACTGAATTCAAAGACAGATTCAGGCTAAGCAAATATACTGTCATTCGTTTGGTTGAGGTTACAGGCGACAATTTGCGTCCTGTAACAAATAATTTTCCATTGTCCCCTGTTGATCAAATATTAATTACGATACCCTTCAATACTACTGAGTCTTATCATAAGTGTATCTGTGACTGCATTCGTGTCTATAAAAGCACTGGTACCAGTAACTGAGTACCTATAAGAGATAATTACACATTTTACTTTCATTGGCAGTGAGCATATACTTTTATCGTGGGATTGTTTTAATTAACGATATTACATTACAAGGAACTAACAGATTATATAATATTTATCGTTATATTGTGGTCAAACAATGTTCGTATTTTGGAATAACAAGGAATAGATACGGTATATTTATAAGGCTCAGTGCAAACTTGATCGCGCGTGACCTGTGCCGCTGGTGTGTATATTTCATTAAAAGTCCTCAATGTAAAATTTTTCTGACTCTCCTTAAACACTACGAAACTGACACCCACGTCTGCAAGAACTAGTCGAATACCAATTTCTCGCTGCATGGTAAAGATGAGATAATGGGAGCTGCATGGAAAGCTCAAATGCGATGCATTACTTGTGCGCATGCGCCTGACAGTCTAGGGAACACATCTAATGCACAAAAATAAAGTAGTGCAAGAGGTGGCATTTAGTGTGTATTAATGAAACTTGATCAACGAGCCAATAGTTAACAGTCATTTTAAGACAGGTTCCCCTACCATCGGACTGAGCGGTGATAAAACCCGCCGCCTTGAGCATAGAAAGCTAATATCTAATTAGCGTACATTTTACTGGGGTCTACTGAAATGGTTGTTCTGAGTGAATAAAATATGACTGCGTAGCTTCCTCTAAAATATGGACTGCATATAAACAACACATCAATATATCAGAGTTAGTTGACAACCTTTCTAATTTCAAACTGTTTTGCTCCTCACTCTGTAGTTTCAAAGCTTAGTCCTGTAGCGAGTTCACCGGATATACCGCACGCAAATTTTCTGACCCAAACACTATCGCGGCTTCTACCCGCACACATACAGTATGCAGTTACATTTGACGAGTTACATTTGTTGACAAAATTAAGCTGACAACAACCCGGAGCGGTAGCTTTAAAGCTGCTTAATTATGTGTATTGTATGTTTCGTGGTGTGGGTTACTGTAGACACGTCCTAGTTCGTGAACCATGGGCAACGACTAAGTGGCCTAGTAAGTGGCCCTGAGAATCGAGATACCAGTTGCTATGGAACGGGAGCGAGCATCTCGGACATATTCTGAGTCATGGCCCTCCTTGTGCTCAAGCGGCCAGGACTATGCTAACCAGTTAAAGGAGAGATACTCACTTGGACTATGTGTAAGTAAATGTAGCAACCTGCTTCACAGAAGGTTCACTGAGCACGCTTAGAACGATTTAAGCAAGCCTTGGACCTATGGGAGTAACGGAGTCCCACTCCCACTTGACAGGCGAGGGACTCTTTGGAATCAACTTGGCGAACGAAATGGAATTCGGTGGAGAGCTATCAATATTAACGGGGCTTACGTAAGAAAGAAAGTAGAACTGGCTGAGTCACCAAAGAGGATGCGTCTGGATGTGTCTGACAAAATACCGAGAGTGATAAGGGTAATGCGACAGTGGTTATGAACACTGAACGAGCATACGAATAAGATCTCGGCTATATTACCAGTGGATGTTTACAGACTGAGCTCACGTGACCCTACCACTCGTGTGTCCAACGCCACAGTGAAGCTCTTAAGGCAGTCTTCAATTCCAAAAGAGGAGTCTAAACGTCTGTTCCCGGGGGACGCTGTGCCACCTAGATTATATGAACTTCCAAGATCCATAAAAAAGATGTTCCCCTCAGACTTATTGTTAGTGCGATAGGTTCTCCTACGCATGCTGTGGCTAAATACCTAAGCAAATTGCTTCAGCCACACATAGGATTTACTGAGTCATACGTCAGGGACTCTCGGTATTTCGACAACAAGCTGTCAACCATAACACTTCAACCTAATGCACTTTAGGTGAGTTTTGATGTGGAATCCTTGTTCTCTAAAGTGCCGATGGACTCTGTCATGTCTCTCATTGGACACCTGTTCCCTGAGGACATTACTAAGCTATTTTACCACTGCATGATTTCCAGCTATTTCTTGTGGGGTAGTAATTTTTACGAACAGACGGACGGAGTGGCTATGGGAAGTCCACTTTCGCCCGTAGTGGCTTATTTCATTATGAAGCATTTTGAGGAGGAGGTTATTGCTTCGGCGCTCGTCAAACCTATGATTTGGTGGAGGTTTGTTGATGATACATTTGTGGTCTGGACAGAAGGTCCTGAGAAACTTCATCTATTTCTAAATCACCTAAATCAGCAACATCCTTCAATTAAATTCACTATGGAGATGGAGTCGGACGGATGCCTTCCTTTCTTGGATGTTCCAGTAAGAAAGAAACCGGACGGCTCCTTAGGACATACCGTCTATCGTAAGCCTACCCACACAAATCGCTATCTTCATGCAGATTCTCACCAACATCCAGCACAAAAACAAGGCATTCTCACGACACTCACCAAGAGGGCGAGACGAGTTTGTGAGCCATCAAACATCCAGGTGGAGATGGACACACTCAAAGTCACGTTCAACGGTAATGGTTACAGCGATTTGCAAATTCATAGAGCCCTGCATCCCAGAGAAACGACCAAGCAAAGCTCACAGAAGGAAGAAGTGACGGTAACTGCCTACTTGCCTTACATTCATAACACCACAGATCGAATTGCCAAGGTCCTCCGCAAACACAATATAAAAACAGTGTTTGGCACGGTCACTAAAACTGCTCACAGTCTGGGTAAAATCAAGGACAAATTGTCCCCACTTTTACATCCTGCGGTATACGAAATTCCCTGTACTTGCAGTAAGGTATACATTGACCAAACATGCCGGTCCATTGGTACTCGTATCAAGGAACATGAACGTAATATTCGTCTCAACCAGCCATACAAATCAGCAATAGCTGAGCACGCTCTATCGTCGGGTCATTATGTCATGTTCCAAGATCCTCGAGCTCTTACTCACACAAGACACTACAGGTCCAAGATTATACGGGAAGCTGTGGAAATACGTAGAAATCTTAAGAATTTCAAGAGGGACACTGGCTATCAATTAAGTAATACCTGGTTGCCAGCCATTAAGGATTTACGTAGGTAGTTCCCTCCCCTGTCCTTTCACTATTGTTATTTCGTTTCGGTGTTTTCCAAATTCGCACGTTCCTCATCGCCATATGTTTCATTCCAGACTTGTGTCAATGTCATAACTTCATATGTGCGTACGCCTGTTATGTTATGTGACCCTTCCAGACTGATTCTGATGGTTCCGTCAGAATCCACTTCGAACGCTAGCGCTGTACCGCGTCCGAGGAGCCATCTGGTAATGAATGAACGTACCATTTCCACTTGTATTGGGTAACATCTAAATTCAAAGCTGATTGATTTAGAAGCCTTTCTCGAGGACAGTCGAGATTTTATTTTGATGATGCAAAGCATAGTTCTCTGCCAAACGTAAAGAATTTCACCTTATTTTCTTGACATGACGTAAGCCCAAAAGCCTATATCATGTCTATAAGTACGGGCCATGAAAGCATCAATGGCAACATGAACAAGCGTGTTTCCAAGAAGACCCATTCGAAAGAAAAAGAAAAATAGAAAAGACATTGGACTACTTCATCAAGTTCGAAACATACGCCGCAAAATGGTTTGGAATAGCAAGGATGCAATGCAATAATAAAGTTACAGAATATTGTTTATTGTTTCACAGAGACACAAACAGAGACACAAACTAAAATATTTATCTTTCATTATCTAACGCAAATAAACCATAATCACGAAAATATTACAATTTGTATTATTTAAGTGAAGGTTGTCTTCGCTCTGCTTTAGTTGTCCTCGGACACTCCCGGCACTAAAAGCCATATGCCATTTCATTTCATTTCTGCTTTAGTACATTGTATGACCTTCTGTGCTGTTGTTCAGTCCTCTGACACACAGTGACATGCTTGCTATCAGTACATTGGCATCATCTTGGGGAAGAAAGTCCCATTCCATCCAGGCAGACCTAATGAGGTCTGGGTGTGTTTGTGGAGGTTGCGGACGATCAAAAACAGCCGTTTTCAACCTGTCTCATCCATGCTCAATGTAGTTCATGTTCGATTAATTAGCTGCCCAATTCATATGGCTGATACACATCTCTCTCACGAAGTTATTCACCTTGATGAAGGTGAGCACTGCCGTCGACGAAAATGAATTGAACACCATATTCACCTCTAAAGGGTTGTGCACGTGATCGAAGAATGCCATCTGTAAATCGTCGGGAAGTTTACGTCCTCGAATTGGTATCAAAGGTGAACGACGGCCATGTATAATATCAGCCCAAAGCACCACAACCTCCAAATCAAATGCATGCACCTCTTGAACATGCTGGTACTTTCCACCGCGTCCTTTACTTCTCCACACCATTTATCATGTACCTGACCTTAGTGATATCCGTGTTTCATCTGCAAACATGAGATTACGCCATTCATCCAACCCCCCAATTAAGATAGGTCATTTTCTCCTCTCAACAAGATAACAATTCTCCAATGGAACACGTCAGTAGGTATCCTAGAAGAGTAATAGATCAAGGGCTGATTGGCTGCCGCTGGTCACGTAACTAATGGCGTTACAAGTTCGGGAAATTTTAATAGTGGGCGCGGGCGATCTGAATATTGGGCGTGGCTGTGTGTAACTGCTGTCACTACTGTCAGGGCTACTACGCAAGATGGTTGCTATAAATGACCTAAATGGAAAGTTTTATGCTCTCTTACGAACGAACCGTTCATTTAAGTTGTTATTGATTTTACTACGAGCTTTGTAATATCGTAGTGGTAGTAGTAATAATATCGTAGTAACTGTAGTAGTGTGTTGAAATGT
This sequence comes from Anabrus simplex, assembly GCF_040414725.1. Classification (NCBI taxonomy): domain Eukaryota; kingdom Metazoa; phylum Arthropoda; class Insecta; order Orthoptera; family Tettigoniidae; genus Anabrus; species Anabrus simplex. Next base: position 1,096,007,559 of record NC_090265.1, on the reverse strand, counting down.
ACTCGTGTCAGGGAGGGGGTGAAACACCTCTTAGCTTAAAAATTAAACATCTCCTCAATCGATGGCCGTAGAAAAATGACTTTTAACTTAAACTTTTTCTACAATTACTGTATCTTCTAACCGGTGATATATATCAACTTGCCTCCGATTGTTTTCTTTCAACATTTCGGGGTAAAATGACTTTTAACGTTAAAATGTCTTGAATAATATTTTAAATGACTTTTACAGTAAAAATAGGTTGGAGTGAAAACAACCCCTAACTTAAAAATTCCATATCTCCTGATTTTTAGCTATCAATTTATCAAACATTTTTCTCTAACCGGTGATATATATCAACTCACCTAAAACTGTTTCTTTTCAAAGTAAACATGACTTCTAAGTTAAAAAGTCTCGGAGGATACTTTAAATGACGTTTAGAGTAAAAAATAGGATGGGAGAGAAAACAACCCTTAACTTAAAAATCCAATATCTTCTGAACAGTTAGTCGCAGAAAACTGATTTTTAGCTTAAAATTTATCAAAACTTGTCCTCTAACTGGTGATACATATCAAATGGTCCCAGACTGTTTCTTTTCAAAATTCGAGGTGTGAAAGAACTTGTAGCGTTAAAAAGTCTTGGGTGATACTTTAAATGATGTTACGTTGGGGGTGAAAACATCAGTGAATTCAAAATTCATTATCTCCTCAACCGGTCGTCATATCAAGCTGTTTGTGAGCTTAAAATGTTTCGTTTTACCTTCACGTAACTTTTCTGCTCTTTGTCCGTATATTTGCAAACATGTGAAGTGAGCGTGCTTAGAAGAAAATTTTAAACTTGTAGTTAATAGTGTGCATTCTCTTATAGGACCAACTCTAGTTCAAGGTCGATGCCTGTTCGCTTTGGATAATTCTATTAAGATAGGTAGAGATTGAAACGGAAGTTGAGGTGGGGGTAGAAGTAGAAATCACACACACACACACACACACACACACACACACACACACACACACACACACACACACACACACACACACACACACAAACGAAACTTTTATCTACAGCTATGTTTAACGCGTGGAACAAGATTGTGGGGCAGATCAGGTGTCATACCAAGGTTAGCCACACAGTGATTACGTGGACATGGTTATGCATGTTTAGACTTCTTCGCTAACAGACTCTGGCCCTCTTTCGTAAACGTAAGTCTATGCTATGAGAAGAAATATTTTACTTAGTCGACAAAATACTGTGGTAGAGAGTTGCCAGCTCTTCAGTTCATCATAACAAGAACATTGACAGTTGATGTGGAAACAGATTTGTGTTTAAAGAGGTATGCCCATCATTTCAAACGCTTCTTGAGGAGCATAGTGTGGAAACGACCAAACCATCTTTACGCCATGTGTGTATTCTCTTTGAATGGTTTTGTCGCAATGCATGCCGAGAAGCGAGTAACCTATGTAAATTGCAGTGTTCAAAACCCATCAGTGAGAAACAAACATTGGTAGAGTAATGACATCATGTCATTCCTGTCTGATACTAAGTGTACCGCTGTTGAAAAGGCAATCGTAAAGTTTTATGCTTGCAATAAGGAACTAAATACTTTTACTGAAGAAGAGTTGAAGGCATTATAACCAAAGGGATTTCTAGTGAATGTAACTGCGAACGCTGTGAAAAAGATCTGTGAGAAAGTGCCTTGTGAATGGACACAAGATCCTGTTCTGTGAATGTAGCTGCGAATACTGCAAAGAAGATCTGTCAGAAAGTGCCTAGTACACCCCTACATTATTCGAACCTGTAGTTTCCTATTATGAATACTGTATGTTGTTGTGTTAGTCCAGCCCCATGTTTTCTCACATGCCCACGGCAGATGTGGGCACGATAAGCACCGAGGAATAAATAGCCGGAAAAACACAACATACAGAGAAAGATAACAAAACAAATAAAACAATAAAAGTCAGTGGAAGCTCAAATCAACTACAGGTAACGGGGCGATACATAAATACTTACCTCACTTACTTCACGTGGACCGGGTCGAAAATGAAAACGAAAATGAACTGAACTCAAGCCTATTAAATTAAACGGGTAAAATTTAAAAGACCGTCCCTCCTAATCCCACAATAACGCCGATTAAAAACAAAAATGGTTTATTAAATAATAATTAAATCAGAATAATAGATGATGGCCACACGAAAATTATGAAGAGATAAAATAACCAAAAAATGGAAAACAGTATTCACTATCCTCACAGCATCACGCCTCCTCATAACCTGAATCAGCCAACAGGTTCATTCACATATAGAATACAATAAATTTTGAAAATAATAAAATAAATTGTTACCTGGGAACAAAATACAATGAGTTTGTGACGCATAGCTCAGCCCAAGTAATAAATGATTACTTATCTCCATATCAACAGGACGAGTCTTTAACGGTCGCGATACACGGCCATTCGATCGGATCTCACTAAACAATGGTTTCCAACGAACACAAAAAAGAAAGATCAAATATGGCCGAACCAAAGAAGAAGGGAAAAGAAGGAGCACATAGGCATGGCGCCCGGGATCAGAGATAAACAAAGCGTAACAAAGGGAACACACACACACACACACACACACACCAAAAATGCCAGGGGCTCCAAAAGCAAAATTAAGAATAAACGACACAACTAGGCAATATGATAAGCGTCCTACATACCTCACATTCGAACACTCGCACAATAGGTTAAAGGAGCCAAAGAAACAAGGAACGCATAAAATATAACAGTGGTTAGTAGGACCCAAATGTAGAAATACAGTTCATAAATAACGTCTCGTGCGGATATCTAAGGTCAAACCCACACAAGTTCGGAGGCCACATTCACATCATCAATACGTTTCTCATACACAATTCAAATGCCAAAATAGCACAAACCATCCATGTACAAGCCTTTCCGATACAAGATAACATAGTAGGGACATCGGAGAGCAATTTGGTACATGAATATTAATAATAATACAGAGACTTCCACACATGAACCGTAGAATAAAATCGACGTAAAACATATCCAAGGTACAACAGAGCTCATTCACGCAATACAAACACTCAATTATAGTAAGACGCAAATCAGTGTACCGAATTGTGACACGAATGAATGATATGAATAATGTTATGTGGGCAACAACAGAAAGAGCAAAAAGGGCCACCTAATAAATAAATACCAACCCCTTTTTCTGAATGAGACATTAAAATAATACTTACATTACCTTAATCAGGCCATATATACAGTATATGTGCAATGGCACGCAAGAAACCTGAGGCAAAATGCATATGGATGGAGCGCTGAACTACACGATCTCTGTCAATGGCCAATTGTGGCGAAGATATATGGACCAGATGAAGGCATGCGGACCTTCAGTTCAAAAGACACCCGCCACAGTCTTCGTGCCCTTACCTTTACATCATCCAGGAAAGAAGACCAACCACAATGACAACAATAATTCTACGAGCGACACCGACAAACCGATCGTGACGCCTACTTCAGCCGATCAAGACTCCACCCTGCAGCCTGCAACGCGGAGTTTCGGCACCGGACGTAGCAATGCAGATTCTCAGCCAACCGCGACACCTGGAGGAGAGCAAGTCCTGCGGCACTCTACTAGAACTAGGAAGGCAATGGAGAGATTGAATTTGTAAGGCATTTTTTTCTCTCCTTCTTAACCCCCGGAAAAGGCGGGATGCCATATATCTTTGGATTTTAATTGTAGCACCATTCGATATGTTACGGACTCGTTCTTTTTCTTTTAAAAACTTGTACTTAGGTAGTACGACATTTAACGAATAGTAGAGAGGCGAGGTTCTAGAATAAAAATGCCATTAGCGTTTTTAGTTCATAATCTTTATTAATCCATGAATTGAAGTTATTACTGAAACCAAGCTTCTTAGAAGTGAAGCTTCCACGGTGTGAAGAATTATTTAATTTATTTTCCGGGTTCAACCCGGAAAATAAATTAAATAACTGAAACCAAGCTGTTTGCCATACAGTTTATTACCACGACGAAGAATAACACTTTCGATTAAACAGTGATCAGGATATTTTATTTTCTGCAGCTCTTCAATGTAGAATCCTCCTTCGACAGACTGTCCTGAAAGACCGTGAAGTAAATAGGTAACTGGATTAGTAAACTTAACACCGTTGATTTGAAAATTGTCTGTATTCCAGTTAGGGGTGCGTTCTTTTGCGAAGACATACTTGTTTTTCCTGATTCGAACAAAATCACTTTTTTTTAAATCGATGGCGACGTGGATCAACTGTTTTTATTACAAGATGAACAGCATTTAAGCGTGGTGTATTCTTGGTAACAAGGCGTGGCTTTGTGCCAATGGTGCGATGAGGCGTATCGTTGTAGGTAGACACAAGTTTAGGTAGGAGATCAATCCAGCGATGGGAACCTTGAGCTGTAAATTCTCGCCACATTGTTGTTTTGAGCGTACGATTAAAGTATTCTACAACACTTGCCTTGAAATTTCTGTACGTAGAATAGTGATGAATGCCGAAAGACTTAAGACGAGAAGAAGAAGCGTTGTTGTATAACTCTTCACCTTGATCAATTTGAAGACGACGTGAGCAGCGTTTTGATAGTTGAACAATACGTTTGAAACGCGTTTTTGATTTGTAATGCTGTCTTTAAAAGCATTGGTTCTGCAAAAGCAAACTTAGAGTACACACAATGACAGTAAATAGATACTTATACCCTTTATCGCTAGAGGCATAAGGAATCATTTCTACTAAGTCAGCTTGCCATAGTCCATGCTTTCCACTCGTAATGACACGTGTGCGACGAGTTGGTTTACGTAACTCGTCTGCACTGTTTATCTTTACAGGTGAGGTCTTGCCTTGCAGAGCTATTATTCAATAATAGGTTCATGACGTAATTCCTCCTTTATTTCTAGAATCTGTGATTTGTGACCTGTGTGTCCGTCTTCTTGAGAGGCTCTTAGCAGTTTCAAACGTTCTACGAGTAGGCTGGGGTAATTCCAGTATCTTACGACTGCATAGGGCAATAGACGCTTGTAGATAACATTAATACTACGTGCAGACAGCTGATGCGAAGGTAACAGTTTAGAAATAAACTCTCGATACTTGCGACTCCTGTTTGTGTTGACAGCTTCTGTCCTCTTGTAATTACGTCAAGTAGCGTTAGTAGCAAACACACTCGAACTATACTTCTTACGATCATCTGGCGTAATTATATTCTTGTCGGGTATCCGAGAGAAGAGGAGTAGGTTTTACGATAAGACGGTAGCTGTTAACATCGGCATCACTTACTGTATACGGAAACAGTTATCTTCATAGCGAATACCGTAGGTTGGGTTGGTGCGTCCTGTAATGAGTTTTCTATGTAAGGAGCAAAGTGTGAACCATAGGTGTTGAATAAATGACTGACCACGATACTCTGGTGCAATCATAACCTCAGACAAGAAAGGTAGATGGTGTTTTGATATAGTAGGTGTTTCTACAATAACATCTGTAGTTAAAAACTCCATTTGCTTGGGCCGTAAAGAAACGTCAAGATCTTCTTCCTCCTCCTCTTCTTCCTCTTTATCTTATTTTTCATCCTGCTTCTCCTTATCTTGGGGTGTAACAGAACTTGTAGTAGGCGCAGATGTTATGATGGAATTAAACGTTTCTTGTAAAGGTTTTGCGTTTTTAAAAGTGAAGCAGTGTCTGGTTGAATACGTTTAAGCTCTTTAAATTTACATCGAATATCGTTTCGGGCGCGGAAAATACCTTGCGCAATCGCTTTGTTTGATGTTGACATGATGTCAATTTCGGATTAAGTGCAGTCTGTAACCACTGTGTTGATGCTTATACAATAATCGAAGCCCATACGATACCGACCATAACGAACATCATTTTCTTTATCAATAACTCAGAAACCGTAACGTTGCGATAACCAACATGTAGCACAAAAACGTTTAAAATCATTAAAGTCATATCAGTGTTAACATAATCATTATATACGTGTCGCATGTAGCGCTCATCTTGTCGAAAAAGCACAATGATATTAGCGTTGTCAGTTATCAACTGCTTAGGTATACGAGAATAGGTCTGACTTAAATAAAACGAATCTACATATTTATGACTCCCATACTACAACAGGCACGAATAACGTTTTGTTGTTCTGTTGCAACATCGTCAAAGATCATGAGAGAATTGGGAAGCACATCATCCGGTGGCAGTACTTGCTCACGCGCATTAAATTGAAAATATTTCGAACTTGCTTTAACCAGATATTGCACGACAAGTTGCAGAATCATATACAGAGATTGATAGAGCGACTTCCGAAAAAATGTAAATATTCCGGAAGTGCATACCATTTGAAGAGGTAATGAGTGTGAGTAGAAGATTTGTCTTGCCCATCCTGATGGCCTGGTAATGATACATCAAATAGTAGAAGGAAACAATGTTCCATGACGACTTTGCGTAGTTTAACACAACTAAGTAGGAGATGTGACGCTTTGTCACTAACAGGTGGTGATGGTAGTGATTATTGTTTTAAGAGGAAGTACAACTAGGCAATCATCTTCTATATAACACTAATCAGACAGAAAAAAAATGAAAGGGATCAGGCACTTCGAAAAATGAAGGTATCGGCCAAAGGAAGATAAGGGGCACGAAGGGCGTGAAAATAAAAGACTCGCTAGGCCTCGAAACCTAATACCGTCGGGTTCGTAAAATAACAAGAGTTGACCAAGGGAGACTGGATAGGATAGACGGAAGTGAGGAGCCTGGTATGAGTAAGAGGAAGAAATGCCAGAACTCAGCTCAGAGCCCCGTAGTCTCCAACCCACACTCCCAAGTTCAGAGTCCTTGGGGCCTCTTTTAGTCGCCTTCTTACGACAGGCTGGGGATACCGTGGGTGTTGTCACTAATGGGTAGTGCGTCTTGCTTCTTTATAATCTTCATGCTAACTGGATGGATAAGTCGTATAGGATAAGTATATACTTCGTATAACAATTGAGACAAGAGGTAACTATCAGTTCGTAAATCGCTGTTAACAAGAGTAGAATGGTGAAGCATCGATATCCCAACATTATCAAGAAGAAGAAGAAGAAGGAAGGGGAGGAATAGAAGACTGCAGAGTGGAAAGCGGTTGAAAAAGTAGCGCGAAGAGCTAATTGAGGAGAATAAGACAACGGGGCCGGCCTATACCATCAGTACTATTTTGTATTGTGCAGCTGGCGTTAGTGTGAACAGGAGTATGTCGAATATCCTGATTTTCTAAACATGACAGTGCAAACCTCTTCTTTCTTTCAAATTCTAGTAGACCTATATCTCTACAGTATATATAAAATAAGAGTGTTGTCTGCACATTGCTCAGAATTTTAAAATAATGGTATTACTGTATCGGACGTGTCCACAGAAACAGGGGAGTGCACTTTTTAATTTTCCGTCATGTCTGTCTGTCTGTCTGTCTGTCTATCTGTCTGTCTGTCTGTCTGTCTGTCTGTACGCGTTTCACGAGAAAATGGCTGAAGATAATTTAATAATTAATGGCGTGTGGCCGCCAGAGAGGCCTGGTTCAGGTCTTCTAATTTGACGCCCTATAGACGACCTGCGCGTCTGTAAGGATTGAGCCCTGCCCTTGATTAATTCTAATGATGAAGACGGCACACACATCCAGCCCCCGAGCCATTGGAATTAAGCAAGAAATTAAGGTTAAAATTCCCAACCAAGCTGGGAATCGAAGCCGGGACCCTCTGGACCAAAGGCCAGTACGCTAACCATTTAGCCATTGAGCCGGACAGAGAATTTAATGAAAATCGCTGTGTGAAGTCGGGGAATGAACCACTACAATCTAGGCTATAAATAATTTTTCTCATTCTACGTGAAATGGTAGTTTAGGGGAAGGCCTAAAATTGAATTTTCAAATAGTTGTCATTAGTGGTCCTATCGATAAATACAACATAAATAAAGTTATATAGAATTCAAATTCCGATAATTTTTACCCTATTGGCTACGATAACAGAGATTTTCATGAATTTGTATTTTAGCTCCTAATTCCAGATCAATGCCGAGCCACGAGAAAATGGGTAAAATCGGTATGTTGAGTCCTGGAATAGGAAACTACAGTCTAGGCTATAAATAATGTTATTAACCTTGGATGGAATGGTAGTTTAGGGGAAGGTGCCTAAAATTTAATTTTTAAATGCCTATGTTATTGGTCCTATCGAAAAGTAGGCCTACTACATAACAAACGTTATCTATATAAATAAAGTTGTAGGGGGTCCGCTGTCTGTAATTTCGTTTGTTTTGCAATTTTTTCAGATATTTATCCGTTTTAGGTCAACTCAAGACCGAATCGGTGGTTTTCATTTTTCCTGTCTGTCTGTTTGCCTGTTTGTCTGTTTGTCTGCTTGACTGTTCCACCATCACGGCGAAACGGCTGGATGGATCTCAACCAAACTTCATGTTTAGATTATACTCATCCCGAGGAAGGTTTCGATATGGATATCATTTTTAAATCTTTGAATAGACGGGGGGTTTATAGGAAAACCAGAACGGCTTTCCTCCATTTTCTATTATACTATTGATTTTCTCTAAACTCCGTGGATCGTATGTGAAACTCATCTTCATTATAAACAACTTTCCTTATGTTCATAATTTACCTTACTCTTCAAATGACGGAGAAATTTACTATTTTCTGCGGGTATCATGCTCTGCACTGAGAGACCGACAGACCGACAACGAACCTATAGGTTACCATGGCAAAGTCTCTGACTGCATGCCAGCAGGAAAGTAACGCATTGCCATTTTTCTCAGTGATTGGTGATTATTGTTTTAAGAGGAAGTACAACTGGGCAACCATCCTCTATGTAACACTAATCAGAGAGAAAAAATGGAAGGGGCCCGACACCTCGAAAAATGAAGGCATCGGCCAAAGAAAGACAAGGGCCACGAAGGGCGTGAAAAGGAAAGACTCCCTAGCCCTCGCAAACCTAATAGCGTCGGGGTCGGAAAAGAACAAGAGTTGACCAAGAGAGGTCGGATAGGAGAGATGAAAGTGAGGAGCCTGGCACAAGTAAGTGGAAGCAATGCCAGGACTCAGCTAAGGGCCCCGTGGTCGCCAACCCACGCTCCGAAGTTCAGAGCCCCTGGGGCCCCTTTTAGTCGCCTCTTACGACAGGCAGGGGATACCGTGGGTGTTATTCTACTGCCCCCACCCATAGGGGGTGCCATTTTTCTCATCATGCCTTTAACCCATTATCAGCCAATGTCCCATTTATGGGGCGCAAATATTTCATTACTTTTTAAACACTGCTTACTAAGTTAGGGGTATTTTTTCTGTCATATTGGTCAAACTGTTTGCTGTTGCGCTAGAAAACAAAAGAGCATTATGTTTAGTTTCATGTTCTTTCACCAGGAATGTTCTATCTACATGTATTCTTGTTAGGTTCCGCAACTGATCGCTGAAGCTGAGCATATTTCCTTACACTGAATTTCTGAAGCTCATTCCGATATCAATGCTATAGTTCTAAGTTTCCAGAGTGCAAATGGTGCATAAGCTGCCCGTTATTGTAATATAGGTAAGAACAACATGGGTTTCTTCACGCCGTCCCATTTTTGGGACAGGGCCGATGACCTCGATGTTAGGCCCCTTTAAACAACAAGCATCATCATCATCATTTTTGGGACATTGGTATAACGCAGTAGCACTTACATAGGTTCATTGTTGAATGCTTCATCACCTACAATGCTGCATTTCTCTGATTTTAGAACATTATATTAGCATAGTTAGAGAATATTTGATCTATAAATGTATTCTTGCTTTTATAGTACAATACTTGGTGTTACTTCTTGCGTTCTAGGTAAATATCATGTCATATACTACACGCCTGACAGTTCTGAAGATAAGAAGCTATCTCGAAGAGCTGGAAAATGATTCTCAGGACGTGGATGATATTGGAGTAATGATTTTACCGCCTGATCCTGACGAGGAAACTGATGAGGAGGATGTGCTAGAAACTTTTGGACACTGAAATACGTGATGTAGCAGGGACATTAGAAGCATTTCGTACTGATGCTAATAAAAGGAAACTGAAATACAGTTAGAGTATCTACCATCGCCTTCTGCAGCAAAAAAGCAGCCTAAGAGGCAGAAAACATGCCTTTTAGGAGAAATGGCATCCAACTGTAAGCCCACATATCAAACAGAACATACCGTACTCAAAGTGTAGCTACACCCAGGTGGAAATACTCCATAGAAAGCTGCTCACCAAGGGAGTCATATCATTGACAATTTACATGGAAAGTCTGTTGCTGATGTATTTGAAAAATGTTTCTTTGATCCGTTTGGATGTTTACAAACATGAATTCTCTCCAAAAAGTGGTGGTGGCCACGTTTTACACATATGTTGGATCTTGCAGTCATAAATACTAGGAGAGCATACCAAACTACCAATAAAGAAGATAATGAATCTCAGCTAGATGTACGAAGGAAGATAGCGCTAGCGTATCTTTCTTAAACATCAGGTTCAACACCCAAACGCAGAGGCCCTCAAAGCAGCTAACTCCTAGAAGGCAGAGTAAGCACTGTAGTCAGGTTCCATTCAGGAAATCATTTCATTACACCGATTGCAACTCAGAGAAGATGCGGACATTGCAAGAAGAAGACAAGGGTTTGTGTACATTGCGATGTGCCACTGCATGATAAATGCTTTGTTCCATTCCACACACGATGAACGTTAGCTGCCATAAAGAGTGCCTAACTCCTGTTGCACATTTCATTGCAGCTGAAGGTTTATTTCTTGTGGCAGAATTCCGCTTTGTGACCAATTTTCTGCGATGCTGTGAAAATCCTATCTCAACATTTTTTACATCCTATGGTTATAAAATTCGTCGGTGAATAGATGTAGAGTCATAAAATTTGTAAATATGTTATGAAGCAATAAATGAATGCACAGTATCTGTTATTTTTCATAAATAAAATAGTGCAACCTTCTGCTATCATAAGTTACCAATGTCCCAAAATTGGGACGCCCTTTAATTTTAGGATCTTGCATCGAAATATAATAAAATCCCATTTTCTCGCTTATTCTTGCCCCAAACATTTAAATAAAGTCAATAATAGGGTAAAATTCAGTTTGAATTAATTTTGGTAGGTAATGGGTTAAGTTCGTGGTTGTTCCTTGGGTAGAAGACAAGAAAGGCGTCAATCGGCCATTCTGCGGGATATTGGCGGAATATCGTTGTAGGTTATAAACGTCCTCGAATAGCTTAAGCTATAACACCATTAGTCATCTTCGTATCGGTTTACCTAAAAACCCGTGCGCCTAAATTTCTCCTCTGTTACCGCAGTCTTATATCCATAACTCACACCAGCATAATTCATTGAGGGGCATTTGATTTTCCAATACATTCACTTGGTATTTATATATTTGTCGTTGTCCGGCTATCCTCAGTTATAATCCATTTTCTATAAATGTCAGCTTTTATCATTTTCTTCCTTAATTACTCCGTATGTATGCGAGTGCTAACCCCGAAAGCTGGACACTCTTTTCTTTGAGGAAATATTCTAAGATATGCAAATGGATAACTTTTGGCCCCGGAAAATATCGAAATACGGATGCAATTTTAACGACGGTCCAGACCTTCGTTTCGGGATAATTGGTGGCTAATCGGTAAGTCGTATCACAAATCAGAAATCACAATCGCTTTTCATTTTGGAGAGATCTACAACTTTAGTCCTATGACTTTTTGTCATATTTCTATCCCTTATACGTTAAGTAGAGCTGTATTTCTCGATTTCAAGTTAATTTTCTACTTTTACACGTATATGTTATCATTTGGCACACTTATAGGAAAGATAGAATCATGACATTCGGCACGCACATTGACATGACCAATGGCCCTGTGATAGCCAAATTTTAGAAGTAGTATGTGCAAACTGTACAAAATTTCAGCCCATTCAATGACTCTAACTCAATCTAACCCATAAATATAGGAGATACGAGAAGATGTCATGGGACCAGCCATGTAGAACACTGAACGAGGCGTCTGATGATGAAGTCCGTCTGTAGATATGTCGTACAGTTTCAAAGCAGTAACTCTCGAAATAAAGGTCTGCACTTCTAGAGTGTGTCTGTACATGGACTATTTTGGCGAAATTTCCGTACAGTTATCCGTTTCTGGGGTAAAAATGGCCATCTGCATATTTTTAGCTTTGGTGTCTGTTTGTTTGTCTCTTTGTCTGACCACCAAACTTCATATTTAGAATCCACCTGTCCTTGGGTAGGTTTTAGGGCAAATATTGTCCGGCTCCATGGCTAAATGGTTGGCGAGCTGGCCTTTGGTCGCAGGGGTCCCGGGTTCGATTCCCGACAGAGTCGGGAATTTTAACCATCATTGGTTAATTTCTCTGGCACGGGGGCTGGGTGTAGGTTTCGTCTTCATCATCATTTCATCCTCATTATGATGCACAGGTCGCCTACGGGTGTCAAATCGAAAGACCTGCACCTGGCGAGCCGAACGTGTCCTCGGACAATCCCGGCACTAAAAGCCTTACGCCATTTTATTTTAGGGCATATATTGTTTCTAAATCCCTGAACTGACTGGGGGTTTATACGAAACCGAAACCGTGATTTTGCACTCCCAAAAAATATACACAACCGAACTTAATGGAAATTAATTTCTATACCTTTTTCCTCATTTGCATCATTTCGATACGAGATTAATAAGGGAGATATCATTAACGGACCGTTTTTCGGTACAAGTTTCACCGGACTTAACTCAAGAGCGGGTGCGTGTTAAGCGTATTTCTTACAACTTGAAAACTACTGAAGATATTTGAATCAAACTTTATATTTAGCAGCCACCTGTTCAAAGGCAGGTTTTAAAGGTCAATAACATTTCATGTTTCCGGAATGGACTGACGGTTTACAGGGAACCGAAATGGTGATTTTACTCTTCCACAATATTTACGAGTACAGTGCAAGACCAAGCTGATTGGAAATCGACCCAACTTGATGGAAATCCATTTCAAAAACTTTTTATTTTCATGTGCAGTTTTTCGACAGGAGGATTAATAAGGAAGATATCACGAATGGTCAGTTTTGCAGGTTAAATGCATCGGACATAGACCAAAATGTGTTATCTGTGGAGCAGATTCCTTATCTATATACACTGACTGACAGAGCAAATGCAACACCAAGAAGGAGTGGTTCGAAAGGGATGAAAGTTGGGGGAAAAACAGAGACGGCACGGACGAATAATTGATGTTTATTTCAAACCGATATGCAGGTTACACAATGCGCACGGCATCGACTCAGTAGGATGTAGGACCACCGCGAGCGGCGATGCACGCAGAAACACGTCGAGGTACAGAGTCAATAAGAGTGCGGATGGTGTCCTGAGGGATGGTTCTCCATTCTCTGTCAACCATTTGCCACAGTTGGTCGTCCGTACGAGGCTGGGGCAGAGTTTGCAAACGGCGTCCAATGAGATCCCATACGTGTTCGATTGGTGAGAGATCCGGAGAGTACGCTGGCCACGGAAGCATCTGTACACCTCGTAGAGCCTGTTGGGAGATGCGAGCAGTGTGTGGGCGGGCATTAGGCATTATCCTGCTGAAACAGAGCATTGGGCAGCCCCTGAAGGTACGGGAGTGCCACCGGCCGCAGCACATGCTGCACGTAGCGGTGGGCATTTAACGTGCCTTCAATACGCACTAGAGGTGACGTGGAATCATACGCAATAGCGCCCCAAACCATGATGCCGCGTTGTCTAGCGGTAGGGCGCTCCACAGTTACTGCCGGATTTGACCTTTCTCCACGCCGACGCCACACTCGTCTGCGGTGACTATCACTGACAGAACAGAAGCGTGACTCATCGGAGAACACGACGTTCCGCCATTCCCTCATCCAAGTCGCTCTAGCCCGGCACCATGCCAGGCGTGCACTACTATGCTGTGCAGTCAATGGTAGTCTTCTGAGCGGACGCCGGGAGTGCAGGCCTCCTTCAACCAATCGACGGGAAATTGTTCTGGTCGATATTGGAACAGCCAGGGTGTCTTGCACATGCTGAAGAATGGCGGTTGACGTGGCGTGCGGGGCTGCCACCGCTTGGCGGCGGATGCGCCGATCTTCGCGTGCTGACGTCACTCGGGCTGCGCCTGGACCCCTCGCACGTGCCACATGTCCCTGCGCCAACCATCTTCGCCACAGGCGCTGCACCGTGGACACATCCCTATGGGTATCGGCTGCGATTTGACGAAGCGACCAACCTGCCCTTCTCAGCCCGATCACCATACCCCTCGTAAAGTCGTCTGTCTGCTGGAAATGCCTCCGTTGACGACGGCCTGGCATTCTTAGCTATACAAGTGTCCTGTGGCACACGACAACACGTTCTACAATGACTGTCGGCTGAGAAATCACGGTACGAAGTGGGCCATTCGCCAACGCCGTGTCCCATTTATCGTTCGCTACGTGCGCAGCACAGCGGCGCATTTCACATCATGAGCCTACCTCAGTGACGTCAGTCTACCCTGCAATTGGCATAAAGTTCTGACCACTCCTTCTTGGTGTTGCATTTGCTCTGTCAGTCAGTGTATATAAAGTAACTTGTCCTGACTGACTGACTGACTGATTCATCATCGCTGAGCCGAAACTACTGGACATAAAGAAATGAAATTTTGAGGATACATTCATATTAAGATGTAGGTGCTCGCTAAGAGAGGATGTTTGGGTATTCCGTCGCTAAGGGGGTGAAAAGGGGGATGAAATTTTAAAATGAGTGTATCTATATCTCAAAACTTATAAAGTTTACAGATGTAAAAATTGGTATTTAGAATCTTCTTTAAAAATAAGGAAACACGTATTTTTTGTTTTCAGAAAATCGCAATAGGACGGGTGAAAAAACAGTTGAATACCTTTAATCAGGATACTGGTACTCATATCTCAGACACTGAAGATATTACAGACCTGAAAATTGGTACTTTTGATCTCTTTTAAAAACCACGGTACACGTATTTTTTTGTTTTTGGAAAATCCAATTAATGGGAGTGTGAAAAGGAGGTGAATTTTTAAAATGGGTGTATCTGTATCTCAAAACATTGAAAGTTTACAGATGTAAAAATTGGTATTTAGAATCTTCATTAAAAATAAACACGCATTTTTTCTTTTCGGAAAATCCAAATAGGAGGGGTGAAAAGGGGTGAAAAAGGGGTTGAATGCCTTTAATGAGGATACTTATATCTCAGAAACTGAAGATATTACAAACCTGAAAATTGGTGTTTGGGATCTCCTTTAAAAATAAATAAACACGTATTTTTTTGTTTTCGGAAAATCCCAATAGGAAGGGTGGAAAAGGGGGTGAAAAATGGGTTGAATGCCTTTAATGAGGCTACTTATATTTCAGAACCTGAAGATATTACAGACCTGAAAATTGGTATTTGGGATCTACCTTAAAAATAAAGAAATAGGTATTTTTTTTCGTTTTCGGAAAATCCAAATAATAGGGGGTGAAAAGGGGGGTGAATTTTTAAATTAGTGTATCTACATCTTAAAATAAAAGTTTACAGATGTAAAAATTGGTGTTTGGAATCTCCTGTAAATGTAAAGAAACATAGGTGATTTGTTTTTGGAAACTCCACTTAAGGGGAACTAAAAAGGGGGTGAAATTTTAAAATGAGAATTTCTAGTTTATCTCAAAAAACTTAACATGTTACAGAAGTGAAAAATTGTATTTTTCATTTCTATTAAAAATAAAGAAACGTGTATTTTTAGTTTTCGGAAATACCACTTGGGTGGAGGGGGGGTAAACGTGACTGAAAATGGTGTTGAATTCTTTTAATTAGGCTACTGATATCTAAAAAATGAAGATGTTACAGACGTGAAATTTGATATTTGGAATCTGCTTTAAAAGTAAAGAAACACGTATTCTCGGAAAATCCAATGAATAAAGTGGGGGGGGGGGGGTGAAAGAATTGAAAAATTAATTGACTTAATTTTAGGAGAATAGTTGCATCTAATAAAGACAAAAGTTGTTACAAACTTGAACATTGGTATTTGGATCTCCTTTTAAAACAAAGAAAAACGCGTTTCGGTGGGGGGATCATCTTCGGGGGCGGGAGTGAAAAGGAGTTGAATTCCTTTCATGAGGACACATAAATTAAAAACTGAAGAAGTTAGAGTCGTGATAATTGGAATTTAGATGACCCTTTACTATTAAAGAAACAAGTATTTTTTTGCCGGAAAATTCGCTTAGGGGGGCGGGGAGTGTGAAAGGTAGTGAGGAAAAAGTGAATTATTTTTATGCGGATACTTATATCTCAAAACTGAGGGTAATAGACGTGAACATTGGTGTTTAGAATCTCCTTTAAACATAAAGAAACACGCCTTCTTTTAATTTTTTTTGGGAGGGGGTAAAAGATCTTAACGGCGGTGGGGTGTAAAAGGCGGTGAGACCAATTGATTTTACTGTTCATAATGTACTTATAAGGAGCCTCCGTTTCTCAGGCGACAGCGCGCCGGCCTCTCACAGCTGGGTTCCGTGGTTCAAATCCCGGTCACTCCATGTGACATTCGTGCTGGACAAAACGGAGGCGGGACAGGTTTTTCTCCGGATACTCCGGTTTTCCCTGTCATCATTCATTCCAGCAACACTGTCCAATATAATTTCATTTCATTTGTCAGTCATTACTCATTGACAGGCTTCGACAGCCGGCACAATTCCTATTGTCGCCGCTAGATGAGGGCTTTATTCATTCCATTCCTGACCCTGTCGAATGACTGGAAACAGGCTGTAGATTTTCGATGTACTTATTCTGATCATAAACCCATCAGTTTTAATCTTTCCTGGGTTCGTTTTCAAGAGCCATCTTTTCCCTCGAAGAACGTTCTTAGATTACAGTAGATTCTCCTGGCACAAAAATAAAAATTTAAACACATTTGAAATAAACGATAGGAATGAGATTGACCGTCCAATTGTTCACCTCTATAATAAGGTCAATATTGCACGGAAGTATGTCATTCGTATCGCCAGAAATCCCGCACACTTGCCTACGCTCGACAATGGTGCTGGTCACATTGTCAACAATGACAATGGCAGCAGATGTAATTTACCGCCAAGTAGCGGCCTTGCATCTTGCTGTAGGGTCCAGAACATCTAACAACAACAATAATAATAATAATAATAATAATAATAATAATAATAATAATAATAATAATAATAATAATAATAATAATAATGTTCTTGACCGTCGTCAAATGTGCGGACAGCGCTGGAAACGGTTCCTGGAAGGGTAATGACTAAGAATGCAGTCCGGCCGCGGGTTCATTACCCCCAAGGCACCCAAGACGACACCACGCCGGATCTCCTCAAGGATTTGATCCATATTAAAAATGCTTATAGGAAAAGATGGCAAAGATTTAGGGACACAACTGACCGGGTGGAATACCTGGTCCTAGCCCGGCAAGTACGAAATCGATTGCTGGAAAGAAAGATTGAAAAATAGGAGGAAACTTGCCGTAATCTATTAGAAAACGAGTCAGATCGCGAATTTCGGCGGATTATGTATAAAACAATAAGCATCCAATTATAAATTTCAGTATAATACCGTAGCGAAGCACGGGTATCTTGCTAGTCTATCTATATAAACAAAATCGTAACGACTGTGTGCCTGTACATTGACTATTTTGGCGAAATTTTCGTACAGCTACCCGTTTAAGGGGTAATAATGACCATCTGCATATTTTTTTGGTTTAATTTCCTGAAAGTCTTAATGTTTACCCTCCTCGCCCAAAATCCAGATTGCGGCATAATCTGCCAGACGAACAAGAAAATTGAAATTTGGCAAAATTATACGTTTTAGCCGGTAACGGTCGGAAAACTTCCAAGATCTTTAAATTTTTCACGTTTTATCCCCGAAGAATATCGAAATATGGAGGCAATTTTAATGATGGCGCACACCTGCGGGAGGTCCTATCACATAATGGATGGCACAGTCTCCGTTCAGTTTGGAGTGATCTACAACCTTGGTCTTACGACATTTTGTCGTATCTGTATCCCTTTTACGTTTGATTTTTCTCTATTTTTCGACGTTAAGTAAATTTGGACTTTTCACTTGCATAATCCATACTTTCAATCATTTACAGGAAAGATAGAATCATCATACTCTACACGAAAATTGGCCCACCCAGCAGCCATATGTGAGCCAAATGCTATGTATGTAGCTGTCATATAATTATCCGAAATGTACTGCAATGTGAGATAATCTTACAAAACATTTACCCTATTCAACGTTTCTAACTCAATCTGATCCATGAATAGATGACATATCATAGGACCAGCAATTTAGGCTGCTAAATCCGGCGTGTTATGGTACAATCCTTTTGTCGATATGACGTACCGTTTAGCAGCAGTTAATCTGTAAATGAAGGTCAGTAATAATGTAAACATGCATATACTTTCGTATGTCGATCTATATATATTCATTGATGTCGATTTGTAGCGATCGAGGAAGGGTGTGTCTGCTACTGTAATCAGTACTCCCGACGCCGACTTTGACTGGCAGTAGGAATGGGGTCCTTCGCCAACTCCTGTGTAACTGACATTAGTAAGGAATGCCTACCTTTGTAATGAATAATTCGCTTCCCGATTTGACTTGCAGAAGGCAAGAGAGCATGCAGTTTTGTTTAAAACTCCCCTACCCGATTGTGTTCAGCTGTAGGCAAGGGTGCCTGCCATTATAAACAAATGTAGGCCTACTCATATAAAATCTGACTGTCATTAGGCATAGTGGCCTGCTATTTTGATGGAAACTCACCAACTTGGCGTGACTGGCAGTAAGCTGGCTGGCAGTAGGAAAGGAATCCTGTCATTATAATGATAGCCGCACAACTCAATTTAGACTGGTAGTAGGGAAGTTGCCTGCCATTATAATAAAAAATACGTAATTGTAATCTGTCTGGAAGTCGATTGTGACCGCGCAGTAGGCAATGATCCTGCAATTATAATGTAAACTTCTCAACTCGATTGTGAATGGCAGTAGGCAAGTGAGTCTGCCGTTATCATCACAAATCCGTAACAAACACTTTACATCGGAAACAAAGTATGGGGACCTCCCCATGCTGTTTCTCGGATAACGCTAAGAGACATGCAATTTTAAAACAATCTTATTTACTGCATGTAAAGTATTTACTTCCGTATTCGAATACAATGTAGAATACCGTAGCGAAGCACGGGTACATCTGCTAGTAGAGAATATAATTTACGATCGGGTATGTTTTATTCAGTTTTACCATACCAATTATGATCAGAATGGTATTTTAGAGTCGTAAGAAAATTAAATGTAAAGGCCTACAATTTCGAAAGCTCGCGAAATTGATCAACAATAACATTACATTGACCACTGTTTGTTGTGATGTTCTTTGTCACTTATGCTGCCACTCATCTCCGATAAATGGGATTACTGTTGCGTACCGAGTATAAGAGCCTGGCTGAATATTGGCGGGAAATAACTGGGGAGTTAGATAACTTTCTTCTTCAGCGTGCCATTCCTCTGGTTCATACATTTTCTGATACTGCTGGTACGCAACTCGTGCATCATAGTATTCCAGCTATTCGATCCTTACTCTAAGCCGCATGGTTGGAATAAGCAGTGTCCACACTTACAATAATAATGGCAGAGGAGTGTTCACAGCTCACGGCTGTCTGCGGCCTGGTCATTTCCAGCTCTGGAACTTTGGACTGTTAGATCGGCAGCGCAGTACTGCTCGTTAAAAGTGAGAAAATGGGGTTTTTCATTTGATCAAGTATTTCATATGATATCATTTCTTTTAATCGCGACATTTCCTACTAACGTCATTGTAATGATCTATATTGATTTCAGTTGGAAAAATCACTAAAACAGTCCGAGGGCGTAAAAAGACAGGTGGAGAGTGGGAGTCTGCCATTATAATGAAAACTCCCCAACTTGATTGTGACTTATGGTAGGCAAGAGGGCCTACCATTACAATAAAAATTCCCTAACTCAGTCTTCACACGATAAAAAGATGTTTGGTGACTTCCCCGTCACGTTTCTGGGGCAACGTTAAGAACTACGCAATTTAATACAATCTTACTCACAACGTATACACTACCTAACCTAGAATTCTGTATACAATGTAAAATTCCGTAGCGAAGTATGGGTACATCAGCTAGTCATCAACAAACAACAGAAATAAAATATATGACAATTTACACCCGGTTGCAGTCCCATTGTAGAAATAATAAATATCTCCTACTACTTCTTTCACTCTCACTGTAGATTTTACTTCAGCATATACACGATACTCCAACTTATCTCAGCCTAGTAACGACTTTCTCCCTGTTCACACAATCAAATGCTTTCTCTAAATCTATTGATGTTATATGGACTACAGAGCTTACCTCCCTATTTCTTTACACATTTCTCACTAAGAGTTCACACAATGAAAACATTATCTGTTGTTCGTCTCCTTCTCTGAGGCAACTTTGAAATTTCGACAGAACTGAATGTCTGTCTATCCAGTTCATTAGTATTTTTGCCGGTATACCAGTTATATTTTCCCATATGTATCTAATAAGGTTACCTGGATTCAATCTGTTTTCTTTATTTTTTTATATAAGACATATTACCCCTCTTTCCAAGCTTTCGGGAATACCCCTTCCTCGGAGATTTTACTGAATATCCTTGTCAAAATTTCCATCATGCCATTTTGTTTTCCCACCTCTTTCCAAAATTCATATGTGATACCCGAAATAGCTCCCGATTTTCCATGTTTGGTTCCTTGCAACAGGTGCCGTATTTCTTGAGTCGAAATAGTTCCATCTAATTCAGAGAGAGTGACACTCAAACCCCTAGAAACCGCAATCCCCTCGTCATTAGCTCTCCATCTTTATTCAATCATTTCTCGAAATACTGAACCCATGTTCTATGATTTATACTTACCTCCTCACCCCCCTCCCACCCCATCCCCAACCTACTCAGTCCTTCTTGGTTATCTGATGTATTTTATCCCATATTATATAGACCAAAGAGCTTACCTCCCTATTTCTTTACATATTTCTCATTAAGAGCTCTCACAATAAAAATATTATCTGCTGTTCTTCTCCCTTTCCTGAAGCCACTTTGAAATTTCGACAGAATTGAACGTCTGTCTGTCTTACATTTTTTAAATATCTGTAGCCATCTTTTGTTTCATTCTAACTTAATCTTTCTTAACATTTCTCTGTTTTTTTCTTCCTTTTTTCACAAAATTCGTTTCTAGCTACTTATCTATCTACTGTATCTCCTATGTGCCTTCATAACTAATGTCTTTTTTCTTTGCATATTCTGTAGTTAGTATCCACCTTTTATCTGCTCTAGCCTCATACTTTTACTTTCCTAGTAAAGGATTCTTCAATTCTATTCTTTTCTATCAATGTTTCAGTATCTATTTTCCATATCTTAACATTCTCCCTCCACTGAAGTACTCTCTGAACTCATTCCCTAAATCTTCTCGCCAGCGATACCTACTGCAGGTATCTCCCTCTGCTTTAAGCTATCGTACACCATCTCCTGCACTCTTATGTTTTGACTCATTATCTTTACAATCACTGGCATATGGGTTGCCTCCGTCCAATTCCTAATTTGTATCTGTTTGATAACTTGCAGACTATCCCTGCAACATACAACTAGGTCAATTGTACTGCCCCCATTTTATACTACACAGGTTAACTTTCCACTCTCATCTCCGAACCACCATCCATTCAAAATATAAAGCTTCTCTACTGCGCATAATTCTAGTAGTTTTTCCCCATTCCTGTTACATTCTTTAACCCGGCTATTTCTATTAACTAACAACACCTCGTCCTTATCTTGGCTGTAAGCGGGCTTCTGCCCCTGTCCTTGAGGTCTTTCATGATGATAATACCCGCCTTGTCCATACGTACTTCACTTTCGTCTATTTTCTGCCAATAAATTCTCAAAAAATTCACTCTGCGCAAATGGTGAGCTCAAAGCTGAAATCTAATATTTATATCCAAATGAATTCCTTTAACTCAGATTCTAAAAGCTGCATCCTATCTTTTATCTTATTATCACCGAAATTCCACCCGATGTTCTTCCTCTCTTGACTCTCCGTGATCTTAATTGAGTCCACGCTACATATCCTCCTATTTTAGGTCTGCCTTGTAATCAGACCAAGTTTCTACTAGTCCACTAAAGTCCGTTTCTTCAAGTAATTCTTTAAAACCTTTATTACCTATTTTATTCCATGTTTCTTCAATGGTTACACGTGCTACCTTTAACTGTAGTTTTTTTCCCTTTGTGTTCCCCTAAAACCCCAGCTTTACTCCTAGTCATCCTAGATCTTTCCACTTCCATTATACTCCCCCTCAGGAAAGCAAATGACTTCCTTCTGAGGTAGCTTTTCTGAGACTTTTACTCTAATACCAGAACTCATACCCTTCTTCTGATAAAACTATCTTAAACTCAGTGTGTTACACTTTAAAATATCCTCAACACAAACGTGAGATCACGAAGTTCCTGAAGTTCTTATCAGTTCCCATGTCATTATCTTGTAGGGCAATTTGTTCAGCGCATAACATTTTTATTAGAATATCTTTTTGCTATTTGCTTTACGTCGCACCGACACAGATATGTCTTATGGCGACGATAGGATGGGAAAGGCCTAGGAAGAGGAAGGAAGCGGCCGTGGCCTTAATTAAGGTACAGCCCCGGCATTTGCCTGGTGTGAAAATGGGAAACCACGGAAAACCATCTTCAGGGCTGCCGAGAGTGGGGCTCGAACCCACGATCTCCCGATTACTGGATACTGGCCGCACTTAAGCGACTGCAACTATCGAGCTCGATATATTAGAATATCACTGCGACATAAGATTGGTTAGTGACACATACTGATAAATTATGAAAACATGCCAGTGCGCCAAGAATCATACAAGTGGCAAAACGTTATCGTAGACTTCTCCACATAGACCGTGTAGGTAAAGTATTTGCTTTAATTAAACATAAGACAAAAATAATAGGGCGAAGTGAACTCTATAACATTTATTTACATTTTATAAGTAGATTTTGTGAATGATGAAATATTATTTAACTATATTTGGACCCACCAAGCAACATTTAGTGCATATTTGGGTTATACTGGGGGGGGGGGGGGGGGAGAGAATGGCCTTGGTTCCTGGAAGCGAGCTGGAAGCCAGCTGTCTATCACAAAGACTTTACTATTACTTATCGTCTATCACACTCTGCACCCTGCTGAGTTAACGAGTTCTAAGTGTATGGTCTGGAGAGGCTGTCAAACCACTCTCTTCTACATTCTCTTCAGTCTTTACCCTTCCTTCGTGCCGAGTGCAGTAGGCGATTTGGCAATTGGGAACATGCATAATTTTCAAAAATATTTTTTTTGAAAAGTACACCAATGAAATAGTACGTAAACGTATTACATTGTGGTATGTTGCCTTGTTTTCTACCATTAAAAAAATGTTTAATAGTGCCTTTCCGCAAGGCGAGTGAAACGGCCTCTGACGTAAGCGGCGCGCTGTGACGTCACGATCCAGTACCGCATGAAGCTCTACCAGCCGTTGTGCATCAGCCGTTGCTAAAAGCCGATTGTTTATTATTCACGATCGCGAGTAACTTCGAAATGACAGAAGAAAGGTTCGAAACAACACAGTCAGACATTCTACCATGTGTAGATGTCATCATTCTTGAAAAATGTGACTTTTGTGGCCGCAGAAATTCGCGGATAACAAGCAAGTTTGTAAGTGGCGTCTTTTATATACGTGCAATGTACTGTAACCCATAGTATTAGGATAACAACGAACCTGGATAGATATCACATCACTTTCAACATTTCCTTCTAGACTGATTCCCCTATTAAAGAATAACATTACATTTTCGGGCTTTCAGCATTAGTAAAGTAAGAAATCGGATTTCAGCACTAACATAAACATATAGGTAGCATTATAGTACTAGTCCGCTTCTGTGGTGTAGTGGTTAATGTGTGCTACTCCCGGAGGCCCGGTTTCGATTCCCGGCTCTGCCATGAAAGTTGAAAACAAATAGTACGAGGACTGGAACGGGGTCTACTCAGCCTCGGGAGGTCAACTGAGTAGAAGGGTTTCGAATCCCATCTCAGCCATCCTCGAAGTGGTTTTTCGTATTTTCCTACTTCTCCTCCAGGCACCTAAGGCCACGGCCGTTTCCTTCCCTCTTCCTTGTCTATCCCTTCCGATCCTCCCTTCCTCCAACAAGGCCCCTGTTGAGCACAACAGGTGAGGCCGCCTGGGCGAGGTAATGGCCCTCCTCACCAGTTTCATCACCATACCCAAAGTCTCAACGTTCCAGGACACTGCCCTTGAAGTGGTAGAGGTGAAATCCCTCGCTGAGTCCGAGAGAAAATCAACCCTGAAGGATAAACTGATTAAGAAAGAAAGAAAGAAAGAAAGAAGGAAAGAAAGAAAGATCATAGTACTATAGGGCTATAATCTATCATTCCCCAAAAAATATATATTTATGGTTGGGACAACTGGCCTACCCACTTCCAGGGCCCATGAAAGAGAATTAAATATCTTTGCGGAGGGAAAAAGTTAAACATGATAAAGATAAATATGACTTCATCTAGTTTTCACAAGTCGGGCTGAGTGGTTCAGACTGTTGAGGTGCTGGCCTTCTGACCCCAACTTGGTTCAGTCCGGTGGTAGTTGAAGGTGCTCAAATACGTCAGCCTCGTGTCGGTAGATTTACTGGCACGTAAAAGAACTCCTGCAGGACTAAATTCCTGCACATCGGCGTCTCCGAAAATCGTAGAAGTAGTTAGCTGGGCGTGAAGCCAATAACATTAATTACATTTGGCTTTTAACAAGCTGAACATATCAGGAAAGAAAAGTGTCCTGGTGACATTTTAGTCGCTCAATACAGGAATGTCTTTGGGTGCTGTGACTTTTACTTTTTTTTTTTTTTTTTTTGCTTTACGTCACACCGTCACATATAGGTCTTATGGCGACGATGGGACAGGAAAGGCATAGGAATGGGAACAAAGCGGCCGTGGCCTTAGGTACAGCCTCAGCATTTGCCTGGTGTGAAAATGGGAAACCACGGAAAACCATCTTCAGGGCTGCCGGCAGTGGGGTTCAAAACCCACTATCTCCCGGATGCGAGCTCACAGCTGCGCGCTCCTAACCACACGGCCAACTCGCGCGGTATTTTTACCCTTCGGTTTATTGACTTGGCTTGTATAACCTAAAACTTAGGCTAAGTTGGATAATATTTTAAACACCTACATCACTATTTTCACCTGTGTGCAATTATGTTATTTATTTCATTAATATTATGATAATTATTATAATTGAGCATTGTTAACTTATAAGACCCCAACAGACAAGCATTGGTTTTGTGTAGAGTTATACATTTGTTAAATTCACGTTGCTTCCTTTCGTGATGTACACGCCTATTCTTTGTTACATTATAGAGTATTTAGATATAGCCTAAATTTCTTTACCAATTAAGCTCTTCAATAAAGACATACATAACTGTCCCATGCCAAGATATATTGGTAGAATTAGAGCTGTCAAAATGGTTCATAACCCCTTTGATTTATTATCTTGACATGGATCACCCAAAACATAGGTTAGGTTTGGAGAATACTTTAATAATCAGCATTATTTAATGCACTGTTTATTACTTTCATATTCCAAGATGTAATTGAAGCATTTAAATAAAGCATCATACATTAAAATTTAAAGTTTTACCACTAGAACAGCTGACATGGAAAAGTGATTTGAAAATTCAAACAAATTCATCTTACGTTAAAATATTAAAAAAAAAAAATAATAAACTGTAGACTTTTCCGATATATCACCAGCATTTCTCCGGCTCGCCAAAATCCATTTCTTCCTAGTTTTAGCGTCTTTGGAACATTTATAAACAATTTGTTTGGTATGGTATGCGATGTGCTATTGCACATCGGAACTCTACACCATTTGTAAGTTTTCTGCCTCACTGTCTGCGCAGGATTCATTTTAAGTCTAAAATATACCACTCAGATTATTATCCAATGTATAGACCTCGAATTTAACCATACTAGACACTAACGTAAAGTAGAAATACGCGAAGTGTATCCTGCTTCTCACAGCACACTATGTGTTATTTCGTCTGCTAATTCAGTCAACCTGTACGATGACGTCAGACCAATGAGATCGCGTGCTTGCGTGACGTGACATTTTCGTAGATTTTTATCACGTTTGGAGTTATTATCTGTACATTCTGATCACATTTTTGAATTCTGCATGAAATTTTGAATCAGATTAGCATATTTTTAATTAAAACCCCGGATCATGCATGTTCCCTATTCCGGCTACAGTAGACGTAGTAGATCCTATAATCCGCTAATAGACACTGGGTTGCCGCTAGAGAGTAGTGGTGTGAGGCGAGGTCGTCATGTTTTGTCCCCACGTACAGCACGCATACGTAATGTATGCGCTCACAAAAAGGACTTGCTTCGTGTCTCCTCGCACCACTTTAACTCGTGCCACTACTACGTTAGCAACCGAGCTCGATAGATGCAGTCGCTTAAGTGCGGCCAGTATCCAGTATTCGGGAGATAGTGGGCTCGAACCCCACTGTCGGCAGTCCTGAATATGGTTTTCCGTGGTTTGCCATATTCACACCTGTACCATAATTAAAGCCATGACCGCTTCATTCCAACTCCTAACTCTCCTATCCCATCGTCGGTGTGACGTAAACCAATTGTGAAAAAATTAAGCACTTACATGTTGTAAAAGCCATATTTTGAGTTACTTTGAGATTAACACGCAATCCTTATAAAAGTAAACTCAATAATTTTATTAAAGGAACAAAAATTACCCTCTACAGTATATTTAGCCAGGCTGAGCAGCTCAGACGGTAGAGCGCTGGCCTTCTGACCTCAAGTTGTAGGGTTCGATCCCGGCTCAGTCCACTGGCATTTGCAAGGGCTCAAACACACCAGACTTGTATCGGTAGATTTAATGGCACGTAAAAGAACTCCTGCGGGACAAAATTCCGGACCCTTGGAGTCTCCGAAAGCAGTAGCAATAGCTAGTGGGACGTAAAACCAATAACATTATATATTATTTTGCACGTATGGTTTAGGAGTTTTCGTCGTTTTAGTGAAAGTGCAGGAATTGTTTACATATCGCATGAGAAAAGATCGAGCTTACAGGAATGCAGCCGGAAGGGATTAGGAAACGTTACACTAAGCTACAAACAATACTAGAAATAAGTAATAGCACACATGAATTATTGTCGAAGTCCCAGGTAGTAGATACTCTGCATGCGCAAACAACCGGTCTACCAGGGGCTATTCGCTGCAAGTCAACCGTATCTCATTACTGCAGCCATATTATACCGGCGTGTAAAATACCAAGGTCTACCGTCTACCGTCTACCGTCACAACGAATGCTAAATAGGTCATATCTCCTCGAAAGTAGTCAAAAAGGACAAACTGGGTCAAATATTAATTCACAGAAAGAGATTGGATTGATTTACCAAGGGAAATCGATAAATTTTCAACTTGTTTGAAATCGTTTACTAAAAAATTAGGTAAATAATTGATAGATAAGCTACCACCTGGGCGACAGCCTTAAATGCAGACCAGTGGTGATTGATTGATTGATTGATTGATTGATTGATTGATTGATTGATTGATTGATTGATTGATTGATTAATTGATTGATTGATTGATTGATTGATTGATTGATTGATTTAAAAAGGTAAAGTCTAGTTTGAGAGGGAGATAACGACGCAAGACCCAGTGGTGGAAGGTTTGAACCTCGCCGCGACGGTATATATTGTGTTTTTTTTCATGTAACATTTCACTTACGATCATTCTATTTTATTACTGACATGAAATAACTTTTTCGTTCCTTTTTTTACGTGTCGTTGAATAAGAGTTACGATTATGACAATGATGATGATGACGATGCTGATGATGATAAATGTTTGGCCTCGGTAAGCGTGTGCAGGAATTTTGATTTGATGCCTGCATGTCAATTTCGTTTTGTTCTACCGGATGCCATAGTAAACCGGATATTTCTTTGGCGATCTATGCCTGAGTTTTTAATTAATTTTGTCGCGTAAACACAAATGTGTTACCAGATAACTTAAACAAGCCGACACCGTGCGACAAGAAGTGTGGAATGGAATTGTTACCACCCTTAAAAAATCCGATTACCTCTGCCGAGTCTGAACTCATGACCTTGGGACCTGGATGCCGACACTCTGCCACTGGTCCACAGATGAATCAACCGTCTGAGGAGTCGTAATCTTCGTTCTCGAAAGGTTATTGTGAAGGAGGCCATGACAACGTGTATCGTGAGCCTGGTACCAGATAAGATCCACTTAGGTGAACCGGCAAGACGTTTTAGCTGGGACAGAATCTTTCGCGATGGCGCTGGCGTGTTGGAGCGTATATACGGCTGGCCGGTTAATCTCTAATAAATAAGTATTCTGGAGAATGCGTTGCTCTCTTCCGGTCCCCGAACGTTATCCCCAAGGAATCGTTTTCCAGCAGGATAACCATCCAGCGCACGAAGCCCACGTCGTTCAGACGTAGTTTCAGTGACGGCCCAAGGTAACGGTTTTAGACTGGCCTCCGAAGTCACCTATGGGAACTATAGGAGATGACAAAACGGATCAAGTTCTGAAAGACTGGTAAGATCTCGCCCAGACTATTTCCGCAAATTGGTGAACTCCATGCCGAGGAGAATCGAAAGAACTCGGGAAGTCTAGAGCCTGTGGACAAAATATTGGGTCCGAATATTTCTTTGTTATTCTTTATGTTATTTTACTCTGTATTTTGGGGAAATAACATAGGTTTATCTTCCAAATAATAACATTCTGTCGTGTCACTTTTCCCTGTGCCATGGCCAAGATAAGACCTACAACTCTAGACCACGGATTGTTGGGCACAAATACTTACCCACTTCTTCTCCATGTTGTTATAAGGATGGCCGTAATATGGCAATCGCATAATCTGCAACACTACTAAAAGTATTAAAGGAGGGAGTGGGGTTCGAACTCGCGTCCTATGTGGAAAACACACCTTCCAGACGCCTGAGCTATGGAGATTCGTTGAACAAAGACGAGCATAATACTCTTTTATGCGACCGGCCCGGCTCGAGGCGCTGGGTAGCACGTACTTCACGATTTTCATATGATTTGACAGTGTGTATACGAAAAAAGTAGATTTAGTTTGAGAACTTCCACGGGACGGTTATAAAGCCTCGTGTAACATGCACTATGGGACTTTCACTATTGCAACTACACGAGAGGGGCCATGCATCCAAAAGGAAACAACTACTAAAGTCATCTACCATTTCTCCTATGGCTTTACGTCGCACCGACACAGATAGGTCTTATGGCGACGATGGGAGAGGAAAGGCCTAGGAATGGGAAGGAAGCGGCCGTGGCCTTCATTAAGGTACATGCCCAGCATTTGCCTGGTATGAAAATGGGAAACCACGGAAAACCATCTCCAGGGCTGCCGACAGTGGGGTTCGAACCCACTATCTCCCGGATGCGAGCTCACGGCTGCGCGCTGCTAACCGCACGGCCAACTCGCCCGGTAGGTGTAGTACGAATGTATATAGTAGTGATGAGTTGCGACTGAAATCGCGAAGAGTCGATTCCATATGCCTGGCGAATCGGGTACCCGATTCCGGATTCGATTCCGAGGAACTAGTAGCACCATCTGTGATGCAGGATATGTAAACACGTGCAGCACGAATGTATTCTGTAATGTGAGTTCGTTTTGGTTTATAACCAGGTTACTTTACAAGCCTTGCCTGCTCTTATTGTACTGTCTTAGAGTTATACACTCTAATGCGACTGTAATTTGATCAGAAAATATGCTTTTCTCTGTTTGAAACTAATCAAATGGTATGGACTGTAAACAAATCAAAACTTGTATGAGGATTATGACATAATAAAACACTACCATTTCAACAAAATACAATTGTACTAAAGAGACAACCTTCACTAATGTTAGGAACACACGGACGACTTCGGCTTTTTGCTGTCTGTCACAACAGCTGACTCTGTACATCCTTATCTCCTCATTTTTGATTCGGCCGGGTGACGCCGCCACTCTACCATCGCACCCAGCCGACCCAACAAAGCATATAGGCCAGACACCAAATCGGAAGTCGGCCTCCCAATATGTACACCTGTATTGTCCTGAACGTCCAACAATCCATCACTGAAGCCACCATCCTATCTGAACTCCGCAAGTCTGGAGTATACAGCGCCACTAGGCTACATGAAGGTTCTGCACCATCAAACGACGTCCTGCTTTTCTTCAAACCATCCACCGAACGTGACCATCTTCTCGCCACTGGTGCACAAATCTGCCAACGCCTCCATCAAATGGAAGACACTCCCAGCAATATTTTAGAGCAACTCCCGGACTATTCTCCTGATCCACCTCCTTACACACCCCCGCCACAACCCTTGTCCTTTCCTTACACCACTACAACAACCACCACTACTACCACCCTCACAACCTCCCCAGTTCACACCTCCCTCACAACTTCGCTCACGACTACGGTTACAACCCACCCTATCCCTATCATGACCACTACTATCACCACGCCTCCCACCTCTACCTCATCAAGTCAAGAACCAGCGCTTGCAACTGACACTACCACCGATACAATGCCGCCACCATCGACCGATTGCACCTGCGTCATCCGAGGAGTGGACCCGCTCTTATCCAACGACGCCATACTTCAAGACCTCCACCTGACAGGAACACCAGTTCGCCGAGCAACTCGGATTTTCAACGCTACAGGACCTACCCACCTCGTTCGCCTTCATCTGCCGAATCCGGACATCGCCCAGCATTTCATCAACAACGGCATCCATCTTCAATGCCGCCATCATCACACTGAACCATCTCGCTCTCCTCCCCAACCTGCTAACCGATCTCATGCACCCCGTCGCCGTCCCCGGCCGGCTCCTCCTTTCCTTCCACCGAGTCCACAAATCTGTTTTTACCCTCCTCCACCCGGTTTTTCTCCTCCAATACCACACCCAACAAACTCTCTCCACAACTTACTCACTTCTCTGCATAACTTCTCCTGCATCTTTCACATCTTAGCCCTTTCCCTTACCTCTAGCACTAACCCCACCTTCGTCCAACAGCCTTTATATCATCCTACTACGTACTTTTAAATCTGTGTAATATCTTTTGTACTACTTTGTAACCATCTATGCTAATAATCTCCCTAAACGAAATTCACCACCTAGGCATAGGCACAATTCCCCTCCCATCTCCTACATATTCACATCCTTTACCCGCCTCCTTCTTCAGTCATATCTCCCCAACCCGCCCGCATCTCTTGGCCAGAGAGAGGGCGTTACCCTCTAGGTGGCCCGCCCCACCCCTTCAGGGTGGGGAATGAAAGCATTGTTAGTCTAATGTTAGTCGGTAGATGCAGAGTGGGTTGTTTTACCGGCCAACCGAGCAGAGGAGAGGTGGTCACGGCTCTACCGTGGCTCTACGCCTCTGCATTCGGGAGACGGGCCTGGGGCACAGTGCTGCACTTCTCGCCTGGCCTCGCCCGTCGGCTGTCCTGAGAATGGTTTTCCGTGGTTTTCCATTCTCCTGCACTAAGGCGAATGCCGGGACAGTTCGTAGTATAGGCCACGGCCGTCCACCCCCTCACCTTCTCCGCACATCTCCTTCACCGTAACAACTCTCCCGGCCTGAGACGTCGTAACCGTCTAAGAGGCCCGCCTCCCCCTTCAGGGGAGGAATGAAAACTTTTCGTAGTAGTAGACTAATGTTAAGCTGTGATGAAAACAAAAATAGTAATTCTGACAGTTTCTCATAATAATATTTAGCAGTAGTATGAAAGTTCTTCTTATTCTTCGTTTTCCACCACTTTTCGCACATTTGTGAGGTCGCGGGTGCGAACTGTATCGCACATGTCATTTGGCCCGGTTTTACAAGCGGATGCCCTTCCTGACGCCAACCCTGTATGGAGGGATGTAATCACTATTGCGTGTTCCTGGGTTGGTTGGTAGTGTAGTGTGTTGTTTGAATATGAAGAGGAGAATGTTGGGACAAACACAAACACCCCGTCCTCGGGTCAAAATAACTAATCAGAGGCGTTCAAAAATTCCCACCCGCCGGGAATCGAACTCGTGACCCTCTGAACCGAAGGCCTCAACGCTAACCATCCAGCCAATGAGTCAGACGGTAGCACGAAATGTTTATTGCAAATTAAATTATGCTACGAAACAAGTTGTGTACTTATTAAAATGTGATTTAATTCCACAGACTTCTACGTTTATACTAGCGATATTTGAAAACCACCTTAGAAATATACAGTATAAGCATAAATAACAATGTCGATTGCTACACCCGGTGTCGAAATGTGTAATGTGATTTCCAGACTACCAGGTTAAATTTTGATTTCATTATTATGTGGCATAATTCATTCGTGACAACCAATAAGACATTTCACTGTATACAAAAGAAATAGTAAAATATTGCACGTTCGAATTTGCCCCACTTATACTGTACACGGAAGACTCATTCTAGTGAGTGCGCCCAACACACTCTGGTGACGTCATCGGGAACCGATTTCTCGCATGCGACACTGAGTGCGACCGCGGAGTCGTAGGAACCGATTCTCGCGATTCCAGGCGTCATTCGCGCACATCACTAGCATATAGTCTAGTTCAGAGGTGCTCACGCTGGGCATTCCGTCGCGCGGGCGCCCAGTACTGTAAGTGAGCGGACTGGCAGGCGATGAGCGAAGCGTATGCTATTCAACTACAGTGACGTTGTGGCTACGTCACAGGCCGTAAAGATTGGACGAAATTCTCCCAGTCACTCTCGATCACTGCGGCGATACCCGAGTTTGAAATGGAGGCAGAAAATAATGGAAGAAAGAGGGCAGAAATCCATGTCATTTTCAATTTGCGTTATAAGAAAAAATGTAAGTGCATTGCAGTTTATGTATTTTGACCGGATACAATGCAGAGTTAGGCCTACAACCTCAAATATTTTTACATTGTACGTAATGAAATACAATTTTTACTATTACATTTTAAGAGGTGTTTTAGAAACAGTTCTAATATAATACGGAATTAAAGTGAATAATCTGTTGCTTGTGGCTGTTTGGGTTTAAATTATCTGATATACTCACCAACAATCCAATCATGCTTACCGGGAATAACATCAATGAGGTTATTTGTTTGAAGGCACACTGTATATCTACCTGGTAGACATATTTACGTTGTTGTTGTTGTTGTTGTTTAATCTTGGATAGTAAATATAGTATATTTCTCTATTTAGAGGCTAGCTATTATCACCGGACGCCTGTTAAATTTTAAATACTATTTTAAGAAATTTAGTGAAAAGTGAAAGTCACATAACAGTATAACACTGCGCAAAATGATTGTTGCATTATGTAATTATATTAATTTTTGCTTAATGAATAACAGGATGTAACTTTTTTTAATGAAAATGAAAATACTGTCATTCCCATGCAAAGAATTGTAAATCGCAGCTGTTATGCTTAAACCCTGTAAGTTTGTAGTTGGTAACACAAACATTATAACGTGTCAGTTTTCTTTGAATGAATATAAGAAAATAAAACTGACTGTTTATATCGAGTGCAGTATAAATCAAACCAGAATATCTTGAAAAGGTCTGTTTTTGTTGCGATTATAGAGGTGTTTAAAAAAATTATGTACACCAATCAGCACTTCGCTGAGTAGTGGAGAGCTTCGTAATCACAATCGAACGTCAATGCTCCCTCTCTTTCCTGCAAAGTGTGTTCGCTCTGTCGCTTCACTGTGACGTATGCTTGTTACGTAAGCTGCCCGCATCTACGTCACGTCAGCCTGGCCGCACTGGGCTAGCCTCAACGGGCTCCCAGCTGAGCACCTCTGGTCTAATTGAAAGGAATCGTATCAGCTATTCAAGAATTGTTTGTTCACTATGTTTTCAGAAGTCTGACAACATTCAAAAGATTACATCTGGCTTCAAGAGCCTGAGAAATAATAGAAAGATTAACACCACCACCACCACCACCACCACCACCACCACCACCCCCCCCCCCAGCAACAACAACAAGTGGCACTTAGATGTGATGGCGTAGCTGTTTCTTATTCAAGTGGGGAACCCAAAATCGTTGCTTGGATGTCCAGTGGACGGATTCGAACCCTCCAATACTTCGAGATTGACTACACCGTTCAGCGCCTTAACGTGCCAAGCTATCCTGGTTCGTACGTAGTCGAACAACGGGCAAAAGATCCCAGCCTGTCTTACTGCAAAGAAGGCGGTCCTGTTAATTACGTAGTACAAATGTGGAGTATTGATCAATAATGTCACGACCATGAGCGCGTGAGTCTTGTTCCGATCTGTTACAACACGTTCTATCGAGACGTCATGAAAATTGTCAACGTGCTGTAGATGCATATTGATTTTTATAGCCATAATTAATAATGAAGTCCGGCTCCATGGCTAAATGGTTAGCGTGCTGGCCTTTGGTCACAGGGGTCCCGGGTTCGATTCCCGGCAGGGTCGGGAATTTTAACCTTAATTGGTTAATTTCGCTGGCACGGGGGCTGGGTGTATGTGTCGTCTTCATCATCATTTCATCCTCATCACGACGCGCAGGTCACCTACGGGTGTCAAATCAAAAGACCTGCATCTGGCGAGCCGAACATGTCCTCGGACACTCCCGGCACTAAAAGCCATACGCCATTTCATTTTTCATTAATAATGAAGGCCTCAGCCTGTGGGATACCCACAGAGCCACGAACTGGGCCCAATAAGGTTTCTGCTTATTTGGAGTCGGTTGCCCTGAAGCTTCAGGGATACTGACATCCAGGTTGCCAGAAGAGCAATGTGGCTTCCGTAAGCAAAGGTCAACACTCATGGCAGCAGAGAATCTACTACGATGTGTAACAGTGACGCTGGAGGATCCTAACGACAAACTTTATGTAGTCTTTGTTGATTACTCGAAGGCATTTGATTTAGTCAGCAGAACTATACTTATGAACAAGTTAGAAACGCTGACAGTCAGAACAAGAATAACGACCCTCATATCGAATATATTAGCAGAAAACTACATACAAGTCTACGGCGGAGTGGGGAATTCAAGCTGCATAATGCAAATTAATGGAGTACTTCAAGGTGATCCCCTGAGCCCCACCCTATTTAATGTGCTCACATATGATGTTGGTGACAGAATTCGAGAAACAACTAAGGAGAAATTATACATGTATGCGGATGATATAGCAATAGCTTCAGAGGAGATAAATGACTTGCAAAAGGCAGACGACATATTATGTGACTGGGCCCAGGGAAACGAAGTTACAATCGATGAGGACAAGATGGAAATGATAATTTTTCAAAACGGTGGAACGGCAGCGGTTTCCGACCAAGTGACCTGCAACGGCAAGGAACTGAAAATAGTCAGCAATTTCAAATACCTAGGCATTACCCTACATGTTACAGGAAGAAGCTTTGGATTACACATAAGATCAAAAACAGCCGCCGCAATAAAAGCTATACACGACACTGGACATATAAATCTCATTTCACTGGAAACAGCAATGGCACTTTTCAAACGAAGATGCTGCCCATTCTGACATATGGACTCGAACTAATATGGGAATTTCTTAACTACAGGCAATTAGAAGAGATAGAAAAGACAAAATCCCGACTTCTCAAAAGAGCCCTCAGTGTATCGAAGGCAACCAAATCCAGACTGGTATAGGAGCTCGCAAGAGAAACGTTCCTAATAGAGGATCTACGGATAACTCTACAACTGTACTACCGACTACAGAAAGTTACAACAAGCTGCTTCAAGATCTACAGAATAAAAAGTGGAATATATCGATGGAATTCTACACAACAAATACAATGCTGGACAGAAGATGGACGCAACCTCTGTGTGAAATAAGGCAAGTCGTGACCAGGCTTGTAGTTCATGGTTTCCACTACAAGATTTGCTCCCGAAAAGTGTTTCATGACCCATATGAAAACTGCATATGCGAACTATGTACTGTAACAGTATATGCGCAACTTACCACATAACCACGTGCCCAAACCGAACCAGGTCAACAGTGGAATATAGCAAGGAGTGACATGACTGCTCAATACTAGCAAATATACTGTTTTACTATGTAGATCAAATTCTGAAAGGAATATGACATATATGTATCATTATGGCCATTCGGCCGCAATGACTTTTTTATTATTTGTAACTAGCAGTTACTCACGGCTTCGCTTGCGCGGATTGCGTAATTTATTTAAAATAATCGTTCCTCGTTGCTGTACCAAGACATTATCTGAAGAAAATCCCTGAAGTATAAAAACTCATCGAAAACTTGAGTTTAATTTACCCCAGAAACTCTTTGTATGCTGACTATCAAATCTTTACTGTAAGATAACAACAGACTGAATATGCTCTAAACACACACAAAAAAGGGCACAGCATTTCCGGTCCTCTGTAACAGGATTGATTACAACATGTTTCCCTGTCCCTTCACTATTGTTATTTCGTCTAGATGTTTTCCAAATGCGTACGTTCCTCGTCGCCAGATGTTTCATTCCAGGCTTGTGTCCATACCATACACCTGTCAATGTCATATGTTACGTACACACGTTATCTGAACCCCTTAGACTGATTCTGATGGTTTGGTCAGCTTCCCCTTCGAACGCTAGCGTTGTGCCACGTCCTGGGAGTCATCTGGTGGCGAATGAACATACCATGTCCACTTCTATTATAACGTATAAATTTAAAGTCATTATTTAAGGAGCCTTTCTCGTGGACAGTCGAGATTTCTTCTGAGGACGCAGAGCACAGTTCTCTGCGAAACGTAAAGAATTATTTTCTTGACACGGCATAAGCCCAAAAGCCTATACAGTATCATGTCTATAAGTACGGGCCGTGAAAACATCAATGGCAACATGTTTTATCTTGTTCAGGAGGGGAGGTCACGCGTCGGATAGAGACGTAAAGCCTTAGCGACGGTGTAGTTAAGCTTCCTTCAAAAACAGTAGAGGGGGAGAGCCATCTAGCGTAAGAGGTGGTGGTGGTGGTGATTATTGTTTTAAGAGGAAGTACAACTAGGCAACCATCCTCTATTTAACACTAATCAGAGGTAAAAATGGAAGGGATCCGACGCTTCGAAATATGAAGATATCGGCCATAGGAAGACAAGGGCCACGAAGGGCGTGAAAATGAAAGACTCCCTAGCCCTCGCAAACCTAATAGCGTCGGGGTCGGAAAAGAACAAGAGTTGACCAAGGGAGGTCGGATAGGATAGATGAAAGTGAGGAGCCTGGCACAAGTAAGTGGAAGCAATGCCAGGACTCAGCTAAGGGCCCCGTGGTCGCCAACCCACGCTCCAAAGTTCAGAGCCCCTGGGGGTTAGCGTAAGAGGGGCTTCGGAGCACGTCGAGAAAGGTAGCTAGCTTTAAAACTATGATCCTCTGAGGTTAGGCCCCTCTAAGATGGTGTCGGGAAGGAGCATGTTGAGAAGGGCAGCTAGCCATAAAACAACAACCCTTAGACCGCTCCAAGATGACGTCGGGAAGGGGCATGTCGAGAAGGGTAGCTAGCCATAAAACTATAATCCTGAGGTTAGGCTCCTCTAAGATGGTGTCGGGAAGGGACATGCCGAGATTGGCAGCTAGCCTTTAAACTAGAGTCCTTTGGGCCCCTCTAAGACAGTGTCATGTCGAGAAGGGCAGCTAGCTTTAAAACTAGGGTCTCTGAGGTTAGGCTCTCCTCCAAGATGATAACATGTCAAAAAGGGCAGCGTGCCTCAAACTAGGGCCCTTACGCTTCTCCAAGATGGTGTCGAGAAGGGCAATTAGCGTTAAAACTAGCATCCTCTGAGGTTAGGCCCCTCTAAGTGTCGCACATGGCTACGTCCCTTCAAGATAACAGCAATGACGTTAGGATCGTTCAAAATTCCGCTTGTCAAAAGCACGTGGCTAAGTCCCGTCAAGATGACAGCTGTGAGATTAGGGATCGTTCAAAATTCCGCGCCCAAGTGCACGTGTTTAGGAACTTTCAAGATGACAGCAGTGAGGTTAGCCACGTTCACCTGTTCAAATTCCGCGCCAAACAAGTGCACGTGGTTACGAGCTGTCAAGATGATGGCTGTCAGGTTAGCCACGTTCACATGTTCAAATTCCGCTCCCACGTAGCCAAAAAAAGGAAGGTTAGGTCCTAACAAGATGGCAGCAGTGAGGTTATCCACGTTCACTTGTTCAAAATTCCGCGCCTACCTGTCAAGATAGCAGCAGTCGCGCACGTGGTTAGGACCTGTCAAGATGACAGCAGTGAGGTTAGCCATGCACACTAATTCAAAATCCGCGCCAAACCAAGTGCATGAGGTTAGAACCTGTCAAGATGACAGCTGGCAGGTTAGCCATGTTCACTCGTTCAAATTCCGTGCCGCCCCCCCACGTGGCCAAAAAATTAAGACTAGGACTTGTCAAGATGGCAGCAGTGAGGTTAGCCGCGGCCACGTGCTCAAAAAGTGAAGTTAGGGTCTGTCAAGATGACAGCTGTAAAAACACGTGGCTATGTTTGTAAACAATAGCACGTTGCCGCGACGTCACCGTTACGTGGTCATGATGTCATGGTATCAATGCCCTTGGCCGGGGTCAATGATCTCGGGTGCTGCCTCAACACAAAAAATGCTGACGAGGTGTTTTAGAACATACATACTACTACCACTTTCCTTGCATGACCACTTAATAACTAGGATGCAGAAAAAGTCATGAAAACCAGTAGTTTTACTTCCAACTCCAGTTCAATAAGAAAAAAGTAAAAAGTGGAAATTTCATGCTGCCAAGAACTCTACCTGATCTCATTCATTCATTCATTCATTCATTCATTCATTCATTCATTCATTCATTCATTCATTCTCTAAAATTTAATTGGCCTTGTCACTGCAGTCGCAAGGTTCTGTCTTAAGCAGTTCTGTTTATCTCTGTCTAAAAACTGCAGGTCATTCTGGCAGCCAAGTTTTTAAAAACTGGTCTCTTGGCCATCACCAACCTCATTCCACAAACTTCATTTTCAAAGGTTTTGTCTGTGTCTGAAGAAGTGACCCAGAGATTTTGCCTTCCACGTTTCAATCTCCAGGATCAATTTCTTTTTCTTTTTTCCACCAAATTTCTTGAGAGCTTCCTCAGTCACGTCTCTTTATTGGTACAAACTGAAATGAAACACTTATGAAATCTCTCAACTGACAATATATTGGAGAATAAGAGGATACAGATACAGTATCTAAATGATGGGGGTGTTCGAACACCCTCAGCCAGCTGTGATAGTGGACACCTCCATGGAGAATTCACTATACCAGCTTTGTTGTGTAACTTGCTTCCAGAAAGACCTACTCCTGACCACTTCGTTTCCAGTCAGATGTGTTGCGTTAAGGCGCTCGGGATGTGGCAGGAAAGCCCTCAGTAGGTTCTTAATTTAGCAAGTGTGCGGAGTGCGGGAGAAGCCGGAAGGACGATGTACTGTAGGCTTGTAAGGGAAAGGAAGAGTGCAGGCGGGTGTATGGTCCGTCCGGCGGAGCCCTCAGCAACATCGCCAACCACATTACAACGTCTTACATTAACTGTTGTCAGAGACTAATTCCAAGACACTTTACAAAACAATGAATTCAATTATAGTGACTATTCAAACAATTCAGTTCCACAAAGAAGCTAAAATATAAATGTAAAAAGTAACCATGAGGCGATGGCACCATTTGTAGGTTGGTCAAATTGTTACATACGTCTTTATACAGTACCTTGAGAAAGACGAGATAAATTTGGGCGTGCACTGTCTAATTTGTTTTCTTGAATGTCGTTATTGTCGTTTATGATCAGTGAAACAGTTCAGTGCCACAGTAGTTGTGATTGCAGTAGCTGTTATCCTGTTAATGTGTGTATGTATTAAGCCGTTGCAGTATAGTTAATTAATTACTATTGTAGTGCAAGTGTTCAGTAGATAAAACTACCATGCTAGTTTAAATAGCAGTACAAATTATATCGGCATTATTTAATATCTTCATTCGTGTGTTTAGTGTTTATCTGCCTAGTTGAAAATTACATTTTAGGTCATAATTTAACGAGACAAAGTATATTAATTCTGTAAGTAGCATTACAAGTAATGGCGGGAATTTAATGTTTGAACATATGTTAGAATTACATAAGTTAGGGCCTCTTCGGCCAAATTTAAATATAAAGACAAGAATAGAAGGGTTACAGGAACGAAAATGCATAAACTAGGAAATTCAGTCCGTCGCGCTATATGTA
Organism: Anabrus simplex; assembly: GCF_040414725.1. Taxonomy (NCBI): domain Eukaryota; kingdom Metazoa; phylum Arthropoda; class Insecta; order Orthoptera; family Tettigoniidae; genus Anabrus; species Anabrus simplex. Next base: position 1,095,967,248 of record NC_090265.1, on the reverse strand, counting down.
TGCTGACTGGCTGTGCGGGTGTGAAATAAGGAATGTGTTCTTTTGTTACTCTTGTTCGGCAATGAATGAATGTCGTTATATATATAAAGATATAAAGCACCCTGGCGAAAAGGTGAAAAATCTTGAAATGAGGGAGAAACACATAAAAAATTGGCATTGAATTTGGTATACTTGGTAGGGTAGATATCTGATGCCAATTAGACAGTACATACAGACTTAAAAATTAAATAATCAAACGAACAGGTTTCGAAGAATCGAGACATTGTTAGTAGGTCCAAGTTAATCTATGCTGTTAAGTTCTGTGTGCAGTTTAAACTAGCGCTCAGGGGTCACGATCAGATACATCTGACAACTCAGGTATTTTTTGAGGTTTTCGCGATATTATCCGATTTTCGTCACGTGATCCTTCTGTCACGGAAGCAGATTTCTATTCAGTCTGTGTCATCGGATTATTATTATTATTATTATTATTATTATTATTATTATTATTATTATTATTATTATTATTATTCAGCTAAAGTACTGTGGTGCTGGTCAGTGAAACCTGGACCTACTGGGTAGGGGGAAGAGATGGCAGCACAACCCTACCAAAGTAAAATGTCACGAACCGCCACTGGACTAAACCAACATGGTTTAGTAACGATGACAAGAATACATCAACATGGCTTAACACGGTAACGATGACAAGAATACACCAACAGGGCTCACCACGGTAACGATGACAAGAATACATCAACATGGCTTAACGCGGTAGCGATGACAAGAATACACCAACATGGCTTAACGCGGTAGCGATGACAAGAATACACCAACATGGCTTAACGCGGTAGCGATGACAAGAATACACCAACATGGCTTAACGCGGTAGCGATGACAAGAATACACCAACATGGCTTAACGCGGTAGCGATGACAAGAATACATCAACATGGCTTAACGCGGTAGCGATGACAAGAATACACCAACATGGCTTAACGCGGTAGCGATGACAAGAATACACCAACATGGCTTAACGCGGTAGCGATGACAAGAATACACCAACATGGCTTAACGCGGTAGCGATGACAAGAATACACCAACATGGCTTAACGCGGTAGCGATGACAAGAATACACCAACATGGCTTAACGCGGTAGCGATGACAAGAATACACCAACATGGCTTAACGCGGTAGCGATGACAAGAATACACCAACAGGGCTCACCACGGTAACGATGACAAGAATACATCAACATGGCTTAACGCGGTAGCGATGACAAGAATACACCAACATGGCTTAACGCGGTAGCGATGACAAGAATACACCAACATGGCTTAACGCGGTAGCGATGACAAGAATACACCAACATGGCTTAACGCGGTAGCGATGACAAGAATACACCAACATGGCTTAACGCGGTAGCGATGACAAGAATACACCAACATGGCTCACCACGGTCACTGTAAATAACGACGGAAACAGTTTTCGAACCGTGCACGAGTATCTTACGTGTTTTGCCAGTGACTATTTGACAGGTCTCCAATCCGATGCTCCTGAACTTGGTCCCAAATCCTGATGTTTGAAATTCTTGAAGGCGTTTCCTTTTGTTGTTAGTGATTCATATAAATCGTTCAAAAACTTCAGCTATCAGTCTCGTATACAAGGGCATCTGCTCTCCTGTCATTATGGAGTTTGTGATGGTGGTGTTTATTGGGTCAAAATAGCAGATTTATCAAAAATAGGGGAAAGAGTTCCGGCCCTTCGAAAAATGAAGGTATCCTCTAAGAAGGGATGAACCATGATAGCATGTAAGACTCCTTAGACCACGCTAATCTAACATCATCGGATTAAGAAGAGGGCATAAGTTGGCCAAGGTAAGTTGTGGTGATGATTATTGTACAACAGGGCTACCACACTCTCTTAACACTAATCACACGAACAATGGCAGAGGTCCAACACTTTGAAAAAATGAAAGTATCACTAAAATAAAGGGAATGGCCACGAAGGGCGTGAAAATTACTCTCTGCGCTTCGCAAACCTAGTACCGTCGAGGTCAGAAGAAAATAAGTTGGCCAAGGAAAGTCGGATAGGAGAGATGACAGTCAGCAGCTTGGTTCAACATCAAATTCAGCTAGAGGCCCTATAGTCACTGACCCACGCTCCCAAGCTGGCGTATCGGTGGTGCTGAGAAATGATATTCGGAGTACTACTGGTGCGTCTGAGTGTTATGAAAGGTGCTACTGAAAGGGCTGGTTGTGCTGCAGTAGCACTTCTGGCTCAGTGATGAAATATATGCCAAACTACCTCACTTCTCATCATATCTTGCACGCCTTATTATGGCACCGCCATCGGCTTTTTACGATTTACTTACAAGCGCACAAACTTTGGTAGTGCATTTTGAGGATCCAACCAGCCTCCGGGGCTAAAGACTTAACAGACAGAATCTACAAGATCGAGTGCACTCAAAGGGTTAAGAAAGTCGTTGACAATGTCGGAATTTTCACTCAACTATCAAGGGGGGTGTACTGGTACTCGTTCTATAAATTTTGAAGTCGGATCCAGTTGAATTCACGCTTGCGTAAATCGTTGGGTCAGACGGAGTTAAACTGTAACGTATCGCTGGATTATTGACGTGTTCTCTACACCTGTAGCTAGCAGCACGAGTCACTCGGCAACAGGGAAGAACCAGTCATTGTGCACTGAATTATTAACACAATGCCGTGCTACAGATGATAGCATGTTATTACCTGAGTGAGTGCAGAACGGAGACAAAGAAGCGACACACTTTACTATAGACAAAGACGTACTAAGACGGGTGATCCCAATAAGAAATAATCTTACATCAGCTGTCAACTTATAGATACGAATTATTATTATTATTATTATTATTATTATTATTATTATTATTATTATTATTATTATTATTATTATTATTATTCGACTCCCTTGGCCAATGGCCGAATGGTCGGCGTCAAGGCCTTCGGTTTAGATGGTCCTGAGTTCCATTCCCAGCCACATCGGATGATTTTAGCCGCGTCAGGCTAATTCTTCTGACTCGGGGGTGAGTATTTATGACTCTCCCAATACACTCTTCTTCATATTAACACTAAAGCATGACACTAGGACAGAAATACGCAAGAGAGGATACATCCCTCCACATAGGGCGGGCGTCAGGAACGGCATCCGATTGTAAAACAGAGCGAAATCCACATGTGCGGCACAGTTCGCCCCGATATCCCACTAAGTTGTGAGAAACGCGCCAGATTATTATTATTATTATTATTATTATTATTATTATTATTATTATTATTATTATTATTATTATTATTATTATTATTATGTCTGGTTCGTGGTGAGGGTTACAGTAGTCACGTCCTGCTTCATGAATCTGGGTAACGACTGATTGGCCCATTTATTTGTTTGTTTTATTTATTTATTTATTTATTTATTTATTTATTTATTTATTTATTTATTTATTATTTATTTAGCGTATGTCATTACACAAGGAAGAAAAACAACTATGTATACAAACTACACCAGTGTCCAGAAGTTAAGCATAAGTTACGAATAAGCAGAGCAACAGGAAATAGACCGCAAATCGCACAACATATTATGCACCCACCAACCTTACGTGTTCGCTCTGTATAGTAAAAGAGTGTTCCCTGCTTCGACTAGCGGCGTAACCGCAAGGTGAACACAGCCAGTGCCTGCGCCCCAATATTCCCTCAGTCGTGTTTGCCCTGCTATAGTGTGCGGAGTGTAGCCTCGTGGTGAACGTGACAACATAAGGGCACAACGACGCCATCTGGACCCCCGTTTTGCAGGATAGAATACTCGGTCGCCTGGAAGCAGGCCAGACACTGACCGAAGTCGTCGTATCCTTGAATGTGCACAAAGTATCATTTCCAGGCTTTGGAGACGATTTTGAGACACAGGAGATGTTTTTTTTTTTTTTTTTTTTTTTTTGCTAGTTGCTTTACGTCGCACCGACACAGATAGGTCTTATGGCGACAATGGGACAGGGAAGGGCTAGGAGTGGGAAGGAAGCGGCCGTGGCCTTCATTAAGGTACAGCCCCAGCATTTGCCTGGTGTGAAAATGGGAAACCACGGAAAACCATTTTCAGGGCTGCCGATAGTGGGATTCGAACCTACTATCTCCCGAATACTGGATACTGGCCGCACTTAAGCGACTGCAGCTATCGAGCTCGGTGCAGGAGATGTTAGTGGTAGGCCAGTACTAGGTCGACCAAGGGTAACCACCCCACAGCAGGACCGATGTCTGGCCTTAACCACCCGAAGAAATCGGAGTGAACCTACAAGACAATTGTCGGCAGAGCTTACAGCCGTCTCAGGGGTTGCCGTTTCCCGGCGAACTGTGTACCGGAGGCTCAGAACAGCAGGGCTGTTTGTCCGACGACCAGCGGTGTGCGTCCCGCTCACTCCAGCACAGAGACGGGCCCGTTTTACTGTGGAGTCGTCAACATCGAAACTGGACCATGAATGAATGGAGGCATGTGCTATTCACAGATGAATCCCGCTTCAGTTTGCAGAACGATCCCACTTTAATCTGGAGAGAACCGGGTAGTCGATACAACAACAGGAATATCGTGGAACGGGACCAGTATGGTGGTGGTGGCGTCATGGTGTGGGGCGGCATCATGTTGAATGGCCGTACGGACCTGCACATCTTCACGGGTGGTCCGAGAAACACTGTTAACGCTCGGAGATAAAGGGATGAGGTACTGAGACCACATGTTCGACTCTTCAGAGGTGCGGTTGGTCCAGACTTCCTCTTAATGTACGATAATGTCCGACCGCACCGCGCTGCTCTGGTGGAAGAATTTCTGGCTGGGGACGACATTCATCGCATGGACTAGCCAGCGAGGTCTGCGGATTTGACTCCTATAGAACATGCCCGGAATGCATTGGTGAGGCGAACTGCATCCCGTCAGCCTCCACCAAGGACCCTACAAGACCTTCGCACCGCCCTTTCGGAGGAATGGGATCGATTGCCACAAGACCTCTTGGACCAACTGCTAGAGAGCATGCCACGTCGCTGCGAAGTATATGTGGCCGTTAGGGGTAAACATACACCCTATTAACAACATATTTTGCTGTGGAAGGCATTGCCAAGTTTTGTTAGTCGATGTCAAAGGTGTACCTTAGCTATCAGAACCTTTCTGACACTTTTTTTTGTGTGTGTGGACAAGTTGTGATGAGGATGAAATGATGATGAAGACAACACATACACCCAGCCCCCGTGCCATTGGAATTAACCAGTTAAGGTTAAAATCCCCGACCCGGCCGGGAATCGAACCCGGGACCCTCTGAGCCGAAGGCCAGTACGCTGACCGTTCAGCCAACGAGTCGGACAACTTCTGGACTGAGAGCGCTTCATCCGAAGTACGTGACCTTACGAACCCCGAACAGAAACCGACACAGGCAGGTCTTATTGCGATGATGGGATAGGAAAAGCCTAGGAGTTGGAAGGAAGCGACCGTGGCCTTAATTAAGGTACAGCCCAAGCATTTGCCTGGTGTGAAAATGGGAAACCACGCAAACCATCTTCAGGGCTGCCGACAGTGGGATTCGAACCCACTATTCATCCGGATGCAAGCTCACAGCCACGCACCCTTAAACGCACGGCCAACTCGCCCGGTACCCATGATCCTAACACCCTCCGAGAACATAGGACCACCCTTTGACACAATTTTTTGTTTACTAGGCTATTAAAAGAAAAGCCTGGACAACTGACACTCGTAAATACTGGCATACAACTGACAAATATGAAAAAATCCCACACCCACTATGCAATAATACATAATACATAACAAATAACATTTTTCTCCTTCTACCAATCCCAATTTCTACCGTCTGACCATGATGTAATATCCAAATATTCGGACATCACACAACCACCTCTTAGTCCTTTCTTCAATCCCCCTCCAGCTCTTGACTTCCAACATCCCTTAAAAGACTCAACCACAGTACAAGGCATAGAAGACGTACTCAGGACTAAAAAGAACACTGCACCTGGACTAGATCAGATTACTTACAGACATATTAAAGAAGCCCCCTATTCGTTTCTACAACTCTTCTGCATAGTGTATACAATCATAGTCCAAACCGGATATTTTCCTCCCCATTGAGGGCATGCTCTCATTTTGATATTCCTGAAACCATAGAAACTCCCCTCCCAATGAAGTTCTTTTCGTCCTATAAGTCTCCTAATAGTGTGTTCCATCCTAGCCCACCGTATACCGGGTGGTCGGAAACAACGTGAATCGGGTATGTGAGCATTAGAGGGTTGTTCATGTTGATAAAGAATTTGAAAGAAATAATTCGAAATCTCGCACCGTAAGTCATTTTATCAGCTGCTGAACTTAGCCAATCAGATCGCTTTGCGGGCGAATTTAAATGGGCTTTGGGCGGCCTACCACTTGAGGAATTTTCGAGCCTTCATTTGTAGCCTCTTCTGTTACTGATTCAGTTATTAATGGTACTGATGCAGGAAGTACCTCAGTATCAACTGGCTCAGAGAAGAGGAAAAGGAAGAGGTTGAACTTGTTTCAGCTGAAGATGCGTACTAAGGCAGAGTCAACTCCTTTAAAGGAGACACTTTTGAATTTCGAACAGATGAAAGTCAGTCGGTTGCAAAAAAAAGTATTCGGCTAAGAAAGAGGAGCTGAGAGATGTTTCCTTTTGTAAAAGTAAGCGATTTTTACGGAGGTAAATGTCTACTTCAGCAGCCATTATTTTCACGTCGCAATTACGTTGCTCGAAGAAGAGACCACGGGGAAGGCACAGGGCCGCAGAAGAGAAAATCTCAACACTGTCCATTTACAAGAGGAGCCCAAGATACACTAGCGGAAATGGAAAGTGTTACACCATCAACACCTTGACAGAATGCCACCAAACTGATACTCCAGTATTTCCAAGCCTGTAAGATATGCTGATTAAAATTTAATCCTCATAAGGCCTAATTGTTTGTACAGGAACATGCCATTCCTAAAGATGGCGACTGGTGTGTGTACGTGATGGCTGTTGGATGTGTCTAACGTTACTGTATCTTTTCGAGTAGAGATCGCAACACAGCATGCCTAGAGGACATGCACGGGCAGCTTATCGCCATCTTTTGGACTTTGTGAAAGGTCGAACCATTGGCATGAGGGATATGGGAGGATCATACCGACAGACTCTCCAGACGGTTCGCTGTAGTGTAATGACTGCAGAACAAGTAGTGAGGAGATGGTCTCAGGACAACAGTGTGGCCCGAAGAGCAGGCACGGGTCCTTCCAGAAGGACTATACCACAAGAAGATCGTAGGATTCGTCGGCTGGCTCTGGCGAACAAACGGATGACAACAGCTGATCCGGGCAGATTTTACAGGCAGAGTGTCACCACGAATCGTTGGGGACAGATTACTGCAAGCTGGGTTGAGATCTCGAGTTGCCATGCGTTGTTTACCGCTGACACCAAACCACAGACAACGGAGACTTACATTGTGTAGAGCCAGTGTCAACTGGGACATTAAGTGGCATTCTGTGGTGTTCAGCGATGAGTCTCGCTTCTGTTTGTGGCGGTCACATCGGCGTGAACATGTCCATAGACGACCTGGTGAAAGATCACAGGAAGCAGCGATTATCGAGGCGCATACCTCTCCAACTCCTGGAATCATGGTATGGGGAGTAAATGGATATGACAACAGGACAACTTGTTGAAGGAAGACTCAATGCTCGGCAGTATGTGGCAAGAATGGTAAACCCTGTTGTCATACCCTTCATGACGAGGGTACCAAATGGAATATTCGAGTAGGATAATGTAAAGCCCATACTGCACTTCACACCAGAAACGCCTTGAGGAATTTACGTATCATTGACTGGCCTGCCCGGTCCTGTGATTTGTCTCCCATGGAGCACGCTTGGGTTGTGATGGAAAGACGTATACGGTCATACCAGCCTCCAGTCAGGAATCTTCATGAACAGACACAGTATGTGTTTCAGCCATGGCAAGAAATCCCTCAAAATGATAATGAGAGGCTGTTTGCTTCCATGTCACACCGAATACAAGAGTGTATTCGTGCCCGACGGGGTCATACCTAATCCTGATGATGATGATGATGATGATGATGATGATGAAGATGGACAGCTCCGAATGGACTGAAAGTTTAATCATTCAATGCCTGTTATGTGACGAACATCGCCACAAAGTTTGATAAATATCGGAGTGATACTTCATGATGTAACACTTTCCATTTCCGCTAGTGTATTACCCAGTCCTGAGTAAAGTTTATGTGCTCCCTTGTAAAAGGACACTGCAATCCTCGATTAAGTATGTGCCCTTCACTGCTAGGATCAATGATGCCATCTTCACCACACTTAAACATTCACTCAAGGAGATGTCGGATCGTGACAGACCGTGTTATCTCATTTTTGACGAGATGTCACTGAGAAAGGGCCTGAGTTACAATTCGAAATTTGATTGCATTGATGGTTTGGAGAATAGTGGGCACATGGGTACGACTATGCTCGTGTTCATGTTTCGTGGACTGGTACGGAAGTGGAAGCAGTCCGTTGCTTCTTACTTCAGTAACAGTGAGATGTCATCAGTGTACCTAAGCAAGCTAATTCTAAAAGTAATCGGTGCTTGTTTTGATGCTGGAGCCAGTGTAATGGCCACGGTGTGTGATCTGATTCCAGCATCAGAGCAGCACTGAATGAGCTTACCGGGAAGAAGTTGTTATCAACTGATGATCCGGTTTTCTCCTTCCGAGCCAGGAGCACTGCCACCATTTTTATCCTCCCTATCTCATCAAGTGTGCTCGGAACAGTCTCTTGAGATGCATGTATGTATGTTCAGTCTTCAGCCCTAAGGCTGGTTGGGTCCTCAACAGCTCTACCATCAGCTGTCATAGATGGCCTAGGTATTACTGAAGAGGCGTACTACGGAAATGAGGAGCGAGGTAGTTTTCTGTTGTTTTCCTCACCGAGTCAGAAGTTGCAATTACACATCAGTCTGCCATGCCCACTGAAATGCATGCATCAACCGACCCTATGAGCAACATTTTCACACCATTCATAGCAGGGACTGGCTGCAGAAGGAATGGCATTACTGGCATCGCTCACAACTCAGTCACTTTCATATTGTCAAAGCCAAGGATAAGACAGAGACAAATCAATGAAAGTAACAAAATTGGTCTAGCCCATACCAGAAGACATAGTGCACTGTAAACACTAGGTCTTGCCAGCAAAGGCATTCTCTTGAGAGATGATGAGAAATTTGTTGTCACAACTACCGTTTTGCAGTTTGAAGGCGTGGCAAGCCGGAAGCACAAGGAGGCAGTATGTGGGGATGACAAGTAATTTCGAATTCGTACACTCAAGAAACAGACCGATACACACATAGCACCTGATTCTCGTGCCAGGATGAATGTCAGCATTGCTGCCAACGTCCTCGGTAACTATGTTTCTGGAGCCCTGCAAACCGGAGTCCGAACAGGTTGGCTTCTATTTCTCGTGGAATTTTAAATTTACTAGTTACAGAAAATTAACTATCAATATTTAGTGTCTAGTTTCAATCAATATTTATTTCAGGCCCCTTGCCATCCGGCGGCCTTTCGACCTCAGAATACTGCCAACTTTTCGACGACTTATTGGACTCCTTCAATGGATGTTTGCCGTATCCTATGAGTGAGTACAATTGTAGCATATTTCTTATAACAGAAATGAGCAAATATACCTAGGTAACAGAAAGTTACTAATGATTGTCGCATATTACTGACTTGGTTAACTTTTTTCCTTTCTTACAGATGGAACTCCACTCAAGGTACGGTTGGGAGGTAACTGTCCGCATTGGAAGATGTGGGAAGAAGCCTTAACAAATTTGGAATCTTTGCGCTTTTTAGTTCCTTCCAGGATTGTAGGTCAGTCTCCGAAAGAGAAGAAAATGCTTTTCCAGCACGCTTGGATTACATCCATTAAGGCTATGAAGCTTTTATGGGCAAATATCAAGTCCTTCAACCGTACCTGTAAGAACATAAGTGCTGAGGTTCGCTATTGATGATGATGATTATGATGATGCTTGTTGTTTTAAGGGCCCTAACATCGAAGGTCATCGGCCCAAGGGGTTCGCTATTTGCAGCTGAAATTATCTTAAAATAATCAGGATACTCTTGAAAATGTGTTTGGGTTAATTCGATCACATTGTGGTTGCAATGATCATCCCACAATGTGACAGTTTGTAGATGCACTGAAGACCTGCATCATCAATGACCTGGCATTTGGAGACATCCTGCGAGGTTCCAATTGTATAAACGATGACGGAGAGCTTCTGTATAATTTATGACAGTTCCTTTGTGGTGGTCATGAACTTGATGTGTCTGAAGATAACAACATACCTACTTCCAAGCCTGTGGATGACATAATGACTGTCACTGTTGATTCTCATGAGGCCAGATTTCCAGGTGACAGTGTTATGCGCTCTAGAGCCTATGTTAATTGCTATACTGCAAAGAGGCTCTGGGACCTTGGTCCCTGCGATGAGTTGTAGATCTTTTTTATATTGTGCTGACACAGATCTTTTTCTGGATGAAGTCATTGACTCTCACGAGAAGAACCCCAATCAAGGACGCTTGACATATACCTCAGAAAGTCTCATTTCTGCCATTGCTTGGGGCGTGACTGTCGTTGAGAAAATACTTGATGCAAATCGAAAGATGGCAGATTTGATTAAAACTCAAGCAGGGAATTTGGAAAGAGAGATTGATTTTTCTTGGCTACACGCTATTGGCTGTGGCCATGGCAATATTTTACTGCAGAAGTTTCTCAGAGTTCTTTACCTTATCTGTGTAACTTAGTGGTGTACAAAGCACAATAGGCAAGTCAAAGAATCTGCTAAACTTCAGCGTAAAATTAAAAAAAAACGCAATGTATTATGAGCTTTAATTGTTCCCTATCTTCTCAGTAGGCTATCTGTTTCAGTCTGGTACTAGAAGTTTTACATTATGTATAACATACACTGACTGACGGAGCAAATGCAACACCAAGAAGGAGTGGTTCGAAAGGGATGAAAGTTGGGGAAAAAACGGAGACGGCACGGACGAATAATTGATGTTTATTTCAAACCGATATGCAGGTTACACAATGCGCACGGCATCGACTCAGTAGGATGTAGGACCACCGCGAGCGGCGATGCACGCAGAAACACGTCGAGGTACAGAGTCAATAAGAGTGCGGATGGTGTCCTGAGGGATGGTTCTCCATTCTCTGTCAACCATTTGCCACAGTTGGTCGTCCGTACGAGGCTGGGGCAGAGTTTGCAAACGGCGTCCAATGAGATCCCACACGTGTTCGATTGGTGAGAGATCCGGAGAGTACGCTGGCCACGGAAGCATCTGTACACCTCGTAGAGCCTGTTGGGAGATGCGAGCAGTGTTTGGGCGGGCATTACCCTGCTGAAACAGAGCATTGGGCAGCCCCTGAAGGTACGGGAGTGCCACCGGCCGCAGCACATGCTGCACGTAACAGTGGGCATTTAACGTGCCTTGAATACGCACTAGAGGTGACGTGGAATCATACGCCATAGCGCCCCAAACCATGATGCCGCGTTGTCTAGCGGTAGGGCGCTCCACAGTTACTGCCGGATTTGACCTTTCTCCACGCCGACGCCACACGCGTCTGCGGTGACTATCACTGACAGAACAGAAGCGTGACTCATCGGAGAACACGACGTTCTGCCATTCCCTCATCCAAGTCGCTCTAGCCCGGCACCATGCCAGGCGTGCACGTCTATACTGTGGAGTCAATGGTAGTCTTCTGAGCGGACGCCGGGAGTGCAGGCCTCCTTCAACCAATCGACGGGAAATTGTTCTGGTCGATATTGGAACAGCCAGGGTGTCTTGCACATGCTGAAGAATGGAGGTTGACGTGGCGTGCGGGGCTGCCACCGCTTGGCGGCGGATGCGCCGATCCTCGCGTGCTGACGTCACTCGGGCTGCGCCTGGACCCCTCGCACGTGCCACATGTCCCTGCGCCAACCATCTTCGCCACAGGCGCTGCACCGTGGACACATCCCTATAGGTATCGGCTGCGATTTGACAAAGCGACCAACCTGCCCTTCTCAGCCCGATCACCATACCCCTCGTAAAGTCGTCTGTCTGCTGGAAATGCCTCCGTTGACGGCGGCCTGGCATTCTTAGCTATACACGTGTCCTGTGGCACACGACAACACGTTCTACAATGACTGTCGGCTGAGAAATCACGGTACGAAGTGGGCCATTCGCCAACGCCGTGTCCCATTTATCGTTCGCTACGTGCGCAGCACAGCGGCGCATTTCACATCATGAGCATACCTCAGTGACGTCAGTCTACCCTGCAATTGGCATAAAGTTCTGACCACTCCTTCTTGGTGTTGCATTTGCTCTGTCAGTCAGTGTAATTCACCATGAGGTGCGACTAAGGTCCCTTATACTGGGAGTGAGGTTAGGAATTCATATTTTGGAAGGTTCAATTCCAGAGAAATCCACTTCCCTTGCAGTTCCACATCCTGTTCTAGTTGTTAGATGAGTGGAGTGGTGATGGTGGTAGTGATTATTGTTTCCAGGAAGTACAACTAGACAACCATCCAAATTTTGAGGAGTATATTACCAGCTTTATCAACTTAACACTCACTTGGCAGTATTAACTTGTTTTAGCTTCCCTTGTGGTAATTTATTTAAAAGGAACCATTAATGTGAAGTGATGCAATGAAGCGATATTTTCTTCTCTTTGATACTGTTGTGATAGTACATATATCATACCCTCGCACTATATGTAGAAGTGAGAGATATTATTGTCAGTATTCGATTTATTATTATTATTATTATTATTATTATTATTATTATTATTATTATTATTATTATTATTATTATTATTATTATCTGCATTTTTCAATTGTATATTTTGTCATTAATATTTGTAAGCTGGGAGTTGTCCATATATGTAGTATGAGTAATTTGTTTTGACCATACGGCTGGGAAAACATTGCTATATTGGAACTTGGAAACTTGGCATGAGTCATGTATATATTCCAGTCTGATGAGATGAACTTGTTGTTGTACTAGGAAAGTTCTATGACTCATGTGAAACACCCCAGAGAGTTTGTTCATGTCTTGGGACCAAGAAGGAGTGCACAGCGTGGTCTTGACAAGAGGATCTACCCTGATTGGCTGGCGAGGATCAATCCAGACATATCATGTGAGAGGAAGGGGAATGCTGATGTCTATAAAGGTTGATCAAACGACGGGAACAACAGAAACTGTACGAGAAGGAAGTAGTGCAGACACACTGTACGAGAATGATGGAGTGCTGATACACTGTACGAGAATGAAGGAGTGCTCACACACTGTACGAGGATGAAGGAGTGCGAACACACACGGGAGTGAAACTGGATATACGGTACTGGAGTGACACTGCTGCACTATACTGGACTGGACTTCAAACGTTTGTGGAACGTAGTCTTGTTTGTGGAACGTAGTATTTTTATGTTTGTGAGAAGTGACTGGCATACAACTTAGTATTGTATCATTTTGTGGTGGCCTGGTATTACATGTTGCTGAAAGCTGGGAGGTGCTATTATATCTCAGACTTTCCATAATTTATGCCGAGGAACGACAAGCGTGTGTTGCTCAAATGTATATATATATTTACAAGTGTTAAAGTCTGTGAACACAGTATTACGAGGTACATTATCTGTGTGATTTTATAACTGCTGATTATGAGAATCGGCAAGTCGTGTTGATACAGAGGCAGTGAAGGGTTCTTATATACATATATGTACATTGTTCAACGAACTAACTATAAATGGTGGCTAAGTTCTCGCTTTCGTTTTCCCACTGTTTTCATTGTTGTTGTTGTAAATATGGAGTCTTCCAGCAATCTTTTGTTTGTGTATTATAAGTGTATTTTGGTGTGTTGATGAGAATCAGTGGAGTTATTGATGAACCTAGGTTCACTTCCTACCTATTTAGTCATTTTCAGAAGGTTAGATAAGGCCTGAAGCAGATGTACCAGTACGCAGCATTATGTACACGCCCTGGGATATAAAGAATTATCATGCTCTATCTAAATTCGAGGGATCCATTCTGGTGAACTCTGGCGCTCATACTACGGACATTTCGATTAATTAAGTTTATTAATTTTATTACGTTTTTGAGTAATTTTATTTATTTATGTATTTTTTAATTTATGATTTTTATGATCATTTATTAATATTAACAGTAAAAGTTACACTGTTTTTACAGTTACTTCATGGCTACATATATATTCATGAAATAAAAAATAAGCCAGTAACTTTGTATTTTTATGCGATTGGTGATATGATCACACCCATGAGACCTCGAGTTGTTCTTGGAATCCAAACCTGAAGAACATGACTTTCCCTGTAAATAAATCGCATGTTCATCGCACACAATTAGCCTACAGTTGTCACATTCATCACAAAGTCTTGTCATTTGGCTATAACAATCTTGTGTGAAATGCTGTGAAGTACTTTTAAAACATAAATGACCTACAGAAGTGGTACTATAGATAATATTATTTCCAACCTATGTGAATTTTGTGCAAGAATACTGTGGTTTGATATGTATTAATCAAACTTGTCATCGTAAGCGTCAAAACTGCCATGTGAAATGTCAGTGATGTGTGAAACCATGTTTCTAATGCTTAATTGAAAAATGTCCGCATGAACATCAACGATTATAATTTTACTTACCCAGCAAATTGACTTGTACTGTGTGTTGTTACGCTGAAGATTTATATTGATGTACTATTCAAGACATTGTTTACAACTTTATCACAAAATTCACTGCCGGTACATACGCTTATAAACATACTGCATGAAACTGCAGTTACAGGCAGGCTTCTATTCCACTATCTTCTACATTTATAGCGGAATTTTTTCAGTGCTTAATGTTAGACTTGTGGGTGTGATTCTTGAGCTTAACATTTTTTTATACATTGCTGGTCACTTTTTCTTTCTGTGTGTTTGATAATAGTAATAATATTTGTTTTCGCCTCCTTCTTTTGTTTGCATAATTCGAACCGCACTGTAATCATCGTACTAGGTGTAGAGTGGTGGACATGGTTAAGGAGGGGTCAGCTGCAGTAGGCATAACCGGATTTGCGTCACTACGCCGGAAGTTACTTCTCTGCGCTATCTGTTGATAATAATAGTACCGGTAAGATATATCACATAATGCGCATTGTGGCACTATCTCTAATTGCGGACTGAAACTACAAGCGCCTTCTGGCTTGGCACCGAAATTTATTATGAGTTTCATCTCCATTCTATCCCCTTTGATTAGCAGTAACGAATACATTATTCAAGCGTAAGGCTATTCAAATCTACACATGGGAGGGTAGGTGCTCAGCTCCAACCGACTTCGAATTAACGAAATCTGTTAGGAACGTGTAGGTATTCCGGGGATTATTTAGATAATACAGACCACTATCTGATCTGTAATGAACTAGGTATCTCTAGGCCTAGGAGAGAGAAAGTGAAATCTGTCTGCACACGAATAAGGTTAGAAAATCTCCAGGATGAGGAAATTATACATGGATATGATAAGTGAAAATTTCCGAACAATAGACAATAAGCAGATTCAGGTGGCATACAGGAATGTTGTAGTAAAACAGCTAGAAAATGACTACGAATAACTTTGTGTAAACAAGGACTGCTGCAGACAGGGATTATTTTTACGTAGGCAAGTCAATAAGTACCTGCAATTTTGCTCTAATTGTCTTCAGGTTGGCTCTGTGGCGTTGTGTGCTCACCAGGCGCTAGATGGCACCGTTGTCTACGTCTGTGGTAGGTTTCAGCGTTATTAGATCAGTACAGCTTGCGCTGTTGCGACGTAAAGATGGTCGCGCCACTCTCTGTTTGCAACAAGGAAGAACAGCGTACCGTAATCCATTTTCTATGGTCTGAGGGTGTACCAGGAACGAAAATTCATAGAAGACTTTCACCGCAATACAAGGACAATGTTTTGCTAGAGCGAAGTGTTTACCAGTGGAATGAACAGTTCAAAAGGGGTCGCACGAGCGTGAAGGACGAGCGTCCATCTACAGCTGCAACTGATGCCAATACTGAACAAGTGCGTGATATGATCCTGAATAACAGACGAGTGACTGTTGATGACGTGGCAAACCATATGCACATTAGCCATGGTTCTGCTGTTCTTCCTTGTTGCAAACAGAGAGTGGCGCGGCCATCTTTACGTCGCAACAGTGCAAGCTGTACTGATCTAATAACGCTGAAACCTACCACAGACATAGACAACGGTGCCATCTAGCGGCTGGTGAGCACACAACGCCATAGAGCCAACCTAAAGACAATTAGAGCAAAATTGCAGATACTTATAGGCTTGCCCTCGTATTTAGCGTACGGCGATAAGTTACACATATATTGTACGTGGATGAAAGAAACAGAGCTAAACAAATAACTGTTGAATCCATGAAGTCATGAAAAGATGTCGGTAGGTAGTAAAGCAGGTCAAGCAGCAGTATCAGTAACTAGGAATCTTAGAAGGGGATGGACAACGGAAAATTGAACAGTGTTTTGGGTAAATCAGGTGAATTTATGGTAGATCCCATGGAATCACCGGACAGCTGAAAGAATATTTTGAAAATCTTCTCATCATAAAAGGAAATCTTTCAGCTGACCTCGCGAGCAACCGAGCCTTTGGGGAGGAGGACAATGAAATTACGCTTGAGGAAGCGGAAAGAATGGTAAATAAACTCCATTGTTATAAATCAGCAGGAACAGATGAAATTAGACCTGAAGTGGTAAAATATAGTGCGAAGGCAGGGATGAAATGGCTTCATAGAGTAATACCTTCAGAGTGGACAAAAGCAGTAATTGCAACTATGTGTAAACAAGGGAACAGGAAGGATTGCAAACAACTCTCGAGGTACTTCACTAAACAGAATAACAGGCAAGGTGTTCACTGGGATTTTGGAAAGGACGGTGCGATCAATGGCTGAGTATAATGACGAGTAAGTATATATGTTATAAAAATATATATTGGTTCCGTGCAACGTGATTGTATTGAGTTTGTTTTACTAATTGCTTTACATCGCACCAACATACATAGGTCTTATGGGACAGGAAAGGGTTAGGGGTGGTAAGGAAGCAGCAGTGGCCTTAATTGAGGTACAGCCCCAGCATTATCCTGGTGTGAAAATGAGAAACCACGGAAAATCCTCTTCAGGGCTGACGACAGTGGGGTTCAAAACCACTATCTCCCGAATAATGGATACTGGCCGCACTTATATTCCGCACGGCTTTACTTCTAAACTGACGTTTCGCAAAACAAATGAGCGTCGCCTTACCTCTGTTGCCAGCGCGCGACTGCCGGGAGAACAGCTGATGCAATACGACCGCGTTAAACAGCCCTTGTAAAATGTAATACCGTACTCAGAAAAGCCAATGAATCGGGATTGAAAACAAATTCACAAAAACTACACTTACTAACAACATCCGATACTAAAAAGAGTATACATTATTAAGAATAAACGGGAATGAGGAAATAACCCATCACTCACTGCTAATGGCTGGCACAGGAAGGAGGTTATGGCCTACAAAGGGAACGCTCCACTGATCTCTGAGTCACTTTCTTGCCACTTGTCTTTTCCGAACTACACTGAGACATACTAAATACGCACGAACGAAGTACACTAACCAACACACGGACGTAAGTAAAACTACAGCTATACTTTTATACACCGGACTATTTACTTAAACCTGTACTGTACTAACTTATGCTATGCTAAATTGTAAACTACGCTATACTGTACTATAACAGAGATAAAGACTAATATGAAAAACACTCATTACTGAAGAAAAATGCAAAAGTTCGTGAACCGTATGAATACCACACACGCTGAGCGAGATACGTTAACCACGTGGTGAATGTAAATATTAGACTTGGCAACTAGGTTTCGAGATCGCCCTCTGCCGATATGTCGATATGAATGGCAGCTTCGGATTGGTTGGATGTCTATGTTTCAGCGCATAACCACCAGACAGAACCCAAATCGGCCAAAACGTCAATTTAGAAGTAACGCAGCGCGGAATATCAGCGACTGCAGCTATCGAGCTCGGTGTAATCAGGAGTATCTTGTAGTGAGAACAGATTGCATCAACTGCTCATAGTTAGAACAAATGTTAGCAGTAAGAATACATTTATGCACCATATTTTTATTAATGTTGCTATTAATGCCGGCCCCGCGGTCTAGGAATGGCGTGTCTGTTTCTCAGCCTCTCCGGATTTTCACCTGCAAGCACCCACTCCCCCAGCCAGAAGAATTAGCTATACACAGTTAAATTCCCCGGCCCAACCGGGAATCGAACCCGGGGCCCTCTGAATCGAAGGCCAGTGCCCTGACCATTCAGCCAAACAGCCAGGTGACATGATAGAATCTAGTATAGAAAATAAATAATCATGTACACTGGTAACGTCCACAGCGGATTGCTATGCAAAGAGAATGAAATAGCAAAGGTCTGAGTCCTGCCAGCATAAATACTTTCAACTTGTCAGTTCTATTACTTTGTTGACAGCTTAACAGGTGAATAAGGTCAAAATGAGCCGAACTCCACCACAGTAGTGCATCCGTTAGTTTTATGAGACAAACCTTGTTATTTCCTGGCACGATGCCTCACAACACATAGGCTCAGAATACACTTGTTCCAGCTCTCATTCAGCATGCGGTGGTTTCAATGCTCACGAAGCAGCAGTCAAATATGGCGTTTCACTCGCAGCGCCTATATATGGATAAGATGGTGGCAATTTCAAGGTGAAATCGGTCGGCGTCGAGGAATGGACTTAAGATTTTTTTCTACTCCTGAGGAACTACTTGGTAGAATAATAATGGTATTTATTTTGCGTTTAAGGTTTCTGGAGGCGCCGAGATGCCGGAATTTTGTCCCCCAGGGGTTCTTTTACGTGCTAGTAAATCTACCAAAACGAGGCTGGCGTATTTGAGTACCTTCAAATACCACCGGATTGAGGAGGGATTGAATCCGACAGCATTAGCTCAGAAGGCCAGCGCTCTACCGTCTGATCTACTCAGCCCGGCAACCTGATAGGAGAAGCAAATTTTAAACGCAGACCAGGTTAAGGAAATCTCAGTTTCCTCAGATGTTCTCAGACCTTCTGGAACCTATTACATGACATTATTCTCGATTGTTGCAGGGCTAGAAGAGGTGGATATAGTTGATGGGGAAAGAACGCTTCACCGTTTTCATAACAATCTTACCGCTGATCGATGTTTGCATATCAAGCAAACTATTATGGTTCTGAGTGTAAGAATGCGCTATTCCGATGGTGTGTTCCAGGTTCGACATGCGTTCACACCATTCATATTCTTCAGGTGTGATCAACAGATACACACCGAATTAATAGACTGGCCTGCTTGATCTTCAAACTTAGATCATCTTGAACATGTCTGGTGCAAGATGAAGCGCCCCATGTGGTCAAATTGTCCGCAATCAGTTCCGTGAACGCCAGATCATCTCTGGGATCTCGTATCAGACACACGGAATCATGTGTCAGACAATGAGGAAACTTTCGGAATCCTGTACCTCGACGGATGAATAAAGTAATGGCGGTCAAAGGAAAGTGCATTTCGTACTAAATGTTTTTAAAAGAAAAGCACGACGTAGATGAGGAGTGAATGAGGAACAGAGAGCTATGCAGCAATGAAGACAACTGCGAAGGACCACCAAACTTGGAAGAGCAGCATGACAACTGACCAGTCCTAGAACTGATCACAGAATTTATAGCGATAATGACTAAATACTGAGGTGGACCAGTGTTTGAACAACAGCCCTTTACCTGAGAGGATGATCATGCGGTACCACATCACAATTCAAGAAGTGTTGAAGTAACAGGACTTCATACCGTTAATTAACGGTTGCTGCATGTTTTCCCCTGTTCATACGATTTTCGTTGCTGTTCCTGAGATTTGGAGATGTTGGAAGAATTTATCCAATTTATCCCTTTAGTGAAATAATTATGTGGGTACTGCAAAAATACTATTATGCCATTACTTGAACCACAAGTCCAGGGATTGGCAAACACAAATGTTGCATTGAAATACTGCGACAACTCTGAAAAATGCTGGATCATTCATACCGCTTTAATTTTTACCAACCACATCATAAATTCCTTAACCTACTTCTACGATATATGTTTCAGTTCTTGTATTCATTCACATTGTTATGACTACTGTCTCAAGGGGGCAGACGTCGAGAACATCGACGAGATCCCCCGTTAAGTCCATTAGGATCGACCAAGCCCGGAGGAAAAATGCCAAGAAAAGACATCGGAGTAACGGAATAAGATTCCTCTGTCGGAATGTTTTTCCTTTTTGGCATCGCCCTTTCCGCTAGATATCACTACGAACTAACATACCGGCTGTAACAAAATTAAATACTAAAACTTCAGAGGATGGCAGAAGAGTCCAAAACAAAGATTATTTAAATATGAGGTATGTTTGATGCGATTGAGAACCAAACTACGGGGGACATACAAAATATAAGTTACACATGTCGCTCGAACCACAGAACTCTGCGCAACAAGCGTGGCACATTGCCCAAATAGAGTACATGTCCACGGCTGCCTGAAGCAACACTTATGCTGTAGTATTAGGAAGAGGTGCATTGTAGTCAACACGTCGCAGTCGCACTGAGATTAACCGTGAAATTGTGGCGGTGAATGGACCAAATGCAATGCTATGTTCAACCATTGTGAAATAGTTGCAACAATTCGAACAAGGGGGTACAGAGCTGGGTGATTCTGATTGGAAAGGAAGGCCATCAACGTCAGCATGCAGTCCGGATCTTGCATCATGCGATTCCCATGTGTTCACAAGCTGAAAGAAATACCGGATCAAGCAAGATTTGCAAAAGATGAACAATTTCAAATAGCGGTTCTCTGATGGTTCCAGGACGAAGGATCGGATTTCTATCGTCGGGAAACTGAACGATTGGTAGAACGTTCCGACAGGTGTTTACAGACGCTGGGTGACCATGTCGAAAAATAGTAGGCTATGGTATATATGTGTCACTTTGCACTCCACTGCCTAACTCAATAACCGTGCATTGACCTCCCACAATCACGTGTCACTTACTTGTTGGAAGCGCCTCATATTACATTTCAGTTTAATTGCAACTGCAAAAACTCTTCAAAAGTATAGTCTTCTGCTGCAATACAAACTCTGCAACGAGGTGACTTTGTCGTACGCCTGCAAAGACTCCACACTTGTGCTGCAATCACCTCAGCAACAAGCTCTTCCTCCGATTCAACTGGAGTCTCATTCAACAGGCTCTTGAAGTGCCTCGTCAAAATAAGCCGGGGGGGGGGGGGGGGGCGAGGGGGGGGGGTCGGAGGGTGACGTCGAGAGAACGAACAGGCCATGCAGCAAGCACCCGCAATTTGAAACAGTTTCAGTAAAGGATTACAATTAAATTGAAATATAATATGTCATGCTTCATCATGTCAAAAGTATCTCAATTATGTTACGTCCACTATATTAGATACCAGATACTATCTGTTTCACCATCACAATATGCCATGTTGTTACTCACCGATCGTAGCATTGTTCTTTAAGCACTGTCATGTACAACCGACACTCACCTAAAAAGAAAAGAGAAATCAACATTATCATTCCAAACGTAGTTTCATTAACAAGTCTCCAGAGCATTCCAATGAAGAATCACAATATAAACATTTTCGGTAGTTTCAGATAACGAGTAATCCCGTGGTTTTGATGCTTAAAACAACAATCACTTCCACTACCAAGTAGAACTGAGGGACTTAGCAAGAATCGACACACACTGGAAACATGAGAAACAACACCTCATATATTCGTAGGTAGGTTGTTCAATCTTAGTCTACCGAGCTCGATAGCTGCAGTCGCTTAAGTGCGGCCAGTATCCAGTATTCGGGAGATAGTAGGTTCGAACCCCACTGTCGGCAGCCCTGAAGATGGTTTTCCGTGGTTTCCCATTTTCACACCAGGCAAATGCTGGGGCTGTACCTTAATTAAGGCCACGGCCACTTCCTTCCCATTCCTAACCCTTCCCTGTCCCATCGTCGCCATAAGACCTATCTGTGTCGGTGCGACGTAAAGCAAATAGCAATCTTAGTCTCTCTTTACCAATACTTTGCCTTATGAGACACGAATGAGTGTTTTAATGCTTTCATTTTAATACATCTGCAGAGCGCTTCAGTCCCTCACTTGGTGATGGTGGTTGTTTTAAGTGTCAAAACCACAGGATTTCAAGCATCTCAATACTTGGTGGTGGTGATTTTAAGTGTCAAATTACCGCCTTATAAGTCCCTCGGTCATACTTCGTAGTGGTGGTGATGGTGGTGGTTGCTATTGAAGTGTCAAACCACGGGATTATAAATACCTCACTTATACTGGTTGTGGTTTTAAGTGTCAAACCACGGCCTTATACGTCCGTGTTATACTTCGTTGTTGTTGTTGTTGTTGTTGTTGTTGTTTTAAGTGTCACGCCACCGGATAATAAATCCTTCAGCATACAAGCATACAAGCCCCTCCGTTATACTTGGTGGTGGAAGTGACTGTTGTTTTAAGCGTCAATACCACAGGATTATAAGCGAGGTGGTGGTGTTGATGATTATTGTTTTTTTTTTTTTGCTATGGGCTTTACGTCGCACCGACACAGATAGGTCTTATGGCGACAATGGGATAGGAAAGGCCTAGGAGTTGGAAGGAAGCGGCCGTGGCCTTAATTAAGGTACAGCCCCAGCATTTGCCTGGTGTGAGATTATTGTTTTAAGAGGAAGTACAATTGGGTAACCATCCTCTATTAATGCAAATCAGAAAGAAAATAAAAGAGGTCTGACACTTCAAAAAATGAAGGTATCGGGAAAAGAAAGGGAAGGGCCAAAAAGGCGTGGAAATGAAAGACTCCCTAGGCCTCGAAAACCTAATACCGTCGAGATCGGAAAAGAATAAGAGTTGACCAAGGAAGGCCGAACAGAAAATATGATGGTGAGGCACCTGAAATAAGTAAATGGGGGTAATGCCAGGATTTAGCGAAGGGCCCCGTGGTCGTCAACCCACGGTCCCAAACTAAGAGCCCCCGGGCCCCTTTTAGTTACCTCTTACGACAGCCAGAGGATACCGTCGATGTTATTCTTAAGCCCCACCCACAGGGGTTGGGATTATAACCCCTCAGTGAATTTTAGATTCGCTGTTGCTTCTTATGAATCTCTAATAGATCTACCTACAGTTCACATTTTTATAAGTCGGTCTCAATGGCTCAGTCTGTAGCCTTCTGTGTCCAAGGTAGCGTATTAGATACCGGCTGAATTTGATGTTTAAATATGATAACTACGTATCACTGGCTTCTAACATGTTGAAGAACTCCTGCAGGACGAAATTATCATCCCCCATCGTCTCTTAAAATACAATAGCTTACAGTGTAAAGAAATAAAAGGACATCATTATACTTATACTTCGGTGCGTAAATTAAGTATACAATATACATACGAGTATATAAGTTAGGGCTTTTTATAGGTCTTTTTATTAAACTTATAGGCCTTCAATTTCCAAGCCCTAGTTATTACATTTAATGCATTTTTATTTTACTAATAGTTCTGTGCAAATGCAATTTTAATTTCACATTAATATTTAAAAAAAAGACATTGCCTGTGTATTAAAATGAACTCAAAGTCTACTTTTCCTTCAAAACTATATAAAACGCTAAATTACAAATGTACAAACACTACAAAGTGCTAAATATACAAATCATATTGCGAAATTTCTGATTTCAGGACACTAAACCTCACCACAGCTAGTCACTGTACTTCTGTTTCTACGACAGCAAGTTCTGAGTGGGGAAGGGAGGGGCGGGTGGCATTTGGGGATGTTTAAATAGGAGAAACCTGTGTCGCTGATTTTCAGCTCATTCAGCACTCTGTGGGATAAATTTGCGACACCCTGGCGTCTCTTAATACCAATTATTGTTATTGCAATAGGCTCAAATCAAAAATTACTCTCCATAATGTGGCGATAAAAATATCTGAAGAATAATATCCGGTTTGAAGATAATAATAGAACCGTGAGCTGAGCAATCGAAGTTGCCAAGACAAACATAAGAGGTACCAGTACAAATTATATTTCTCTGATGTCAGTTCACAACAAATCCAAGAAATAATAATAATAATAATAATAATAATAATAATAATAATAATAATAATAATAATAATAATAATAATAATAATAATAATAAGCGTGGAGTGTATACGCATGTACGGCAGGGCGGATTGACTGGGTGACGTCAGCTCGCACCGCGCGGATCAATGTACAGCAGTGCAAGGTCGCTACTTTCCCTCCTAGCAGCTCCATATACACTACTTGCTTTCATATCGAACGGCATAGCAGGTTTGGTAGGTGTGATATAACCTTTACAAAATAATAGATAAACTGAAGACCTGGGGGCGGAACCTTCTTTAGGACTGACGGATGAATTGTACAGTACAGTATTGCTGCGGGGACAACAGCCTCGGGCGCTCTGCGAGAAAACCAGGCGGTGTGAACTTCGTGCTTACTCCCCGACAACCGAGCACCATAACCATGCATGCTGAAGTCACGTACCATAAGAGAACTTAATCGAGGCTAGCTGGTTAGTACGGACCCAAGCTGTGTACTCTGCCATCCTGAGTAACGTCCTGGAACCAATTCATACAACCAGATCTAACTTTCCTTCTCTAGCGTTGAATTTACGGCTAACTGCATATTGTACGTTCATATATGCCATGGTTCACTGTGAACAGTCAGTTCTGTATCCTGGAAAATACACCGGGAGAGGTATGAAGAAGACCACAAACACACCATTAACAGGATAATTTACATTCTTACCGGGCGAGTTGGCCGTGCGGTTAGGAGCGCGGCTGTGAGCTCGAATCCCACTGTCGGTAGCCCTGAAGATGGTTTTACGTGGTTTCCCATTTTCACACCAGGCAAATGCTTAATTAAGGCTTCCTTCCAACTCCTAGGCCTTTCCTATCCCATCGTCGCCACATATCTGTGTCCGTGCGACGTAAAGCCACTAAGCAAAAAAAAAAAAAAAAATCCGTTCCTTACTCGACACCTCATTTCACTGGAGATGATAAATATTTCTATAATTCGGAAAGATCATCACTGAAAAAATTACATTAAATCCTTATGTGATAATTGTATTCTGAATTATTATTAGTAAGACATGCTATTATGCAAACTCATATAATAATAATAATAATAATAATAATAATAATAATAATAATAATAATAATGACTTAACGCCCCTTCAATTGGGAACATGCATCATTTTCAAAAATTCTTTTTTTTTTTTTGAAAAGCACACCAATGAAATAGTACGTAAACGTATTACATTGTGGTATGTTGCCTTGTTTTCTACCATTAAAAAAATATTTAATAGTGCCTTTCCGCAAGGCGACTGAAACGGCCTCTGACGTAAGCGGCGCGCTGTGACGTCACGATCCAGTACCGCATGAAGCTCTACCAGCCGTTGTGCATCAGCCGTTGCTAAAAGCCGATTGTTTATTATTCATGATCGCGAATAACTTCGAAATGACAGAAGAAACGTTCAAAACAGCACAGTCAGACAATCTACCATGTGTAGATGTCATCATTCTTGAAAAATGTGACCTTTGTGGCCGCAGAAATTCGCGGATAACAAGCAAGTTTGTAAGTGGCGTCTTTTATATACGTGCAATGTACTGTAACCCATAGTATTAGGATAACAACGAACCTGGATAGATATCACATCACTTTCAACATTTCCTTCTAGACTGATTCCCCTATTAAAGAATAACATTACATTTTCAGGCTTTCAGCATTAGTAAAGTAAGAAATCGGATTTCAGCACTAACATAAACATATAGGTAGCATTATAGTACTAGTCCGCTTCTGTGGTGTAGTGGTTAATGTGTGTCACTCCCGGAGGCCCGGTTTCGATTCCCGGCTCTGCCACGAAAGTTGAAAACAAATAGTACGAGGGCTGGAACGGGGTCTATTCAGCCTCGGGAGGTCAACTGAGTAGAACGGTTTCGAATCCCACCTCAGCCATCCTCGAAGTGGTTTTTCGTATTTTCCTACTTCTCCTCCAGGCACCTAAGGCCACGGCCGTTTCCTTCCCTCTTCCTTGTCTATCCCTTCCGATCCTCCCATCCTCCAACAAGGCCCCTGTTGAGCATAACAGGTGAGGCCGCCTGGGCGAGGTAATGGCCCTCCTCATCAGTTTCATCACCATACTCAAAGTCTCACGTTCCAGGACACTGTCCTTGAAGTGGTAGAGGTGAAATCCCTCGCTGAGTCCGAGAGAAAACCAACCCTGAAGGATAAACTGATTAAGAAAGAAAGAAAGAAAGAAGGAAAGAAAGAAAGAAGGAAAGAAAGAAAGATCATAGTACTATAGGGCTATAATCTATCATTCCCCCCCCCCAAAAAAAAATATATATATATATTTATGGTTGGGACAACTGGCCTACCCACTTCCGGGGCCCATGAAAGAGAATTAAATATCTTTGTGGAGGGAAAAAATTAAACATGATAAAGATAAATATGACCATCTAGTTTTCACAAGTCGGGCTGAGTGGTTCAGACGGTTGAGGTGCTGGCCTTCTGACCCCAACTTGGCAGGTTCGATCCTGGTTCAGTCCGGTGGTAGTTGAAGGTGCTCAAATACGTCAGCCTCGTGTCGGTAGATTTACTGGCACGTAAAAGAACTCCTGCAGGACTAAATTCCTGCACATCGGCGTCTCCCAAAAATCGTAGAAGTAGTTAGCGAGGCGTGAAGACAATAACATTAATTACATTTGGCTTTTAACAAGCTGAGCATATCAGGAAAGCAAAGTGCCCTGGTGACATTTTAGTCGCTCAATACAGGAATGTCATTGGGTGCTGTGACTTTTACTTTTTTTTTTTTTTTTGCTTGACGTCACACCGTCACATTTATAGGTCTTATGGCGACGATGGGACAGGAAAGGCCTAGGAATGGGAACAAAGCGGCCGTGGCCTTAGGTACAGCCTCAGCATTTGCCTGGTGTGAAAATGGGAAACCACGCAAAACCATCTTCAGGGCTGCCGGCAGTGGGGTTCAAAACCCAATATCTCCCGGATGCGAGCACACAGCTGCGCGCTCCTAACCGCACGGCCAACTCGCGCGGTATTTTTACCCTTCGGTTTGTTGACTTGGCTTGTATAACCTAAAACTTTGGCTAAGTAGGATAATATTTTAAACACCTACATCACTATTTTCACCTGTGTGCAATTATGTTATTTATTTCATTAATATTATGATAATTATTATAATTGAGCATTGTTAACTTATAAGACCCCCAACAGACAAGCATTGGTTTTGTGTAGAGTTATACGTTTGTTAAATTCACGTTGTTTCCTTTCATGATGTACACGCCTATTCTTTGTTACATTATAGAGTATTTAGATATAGCCTAAATTTCTTTACCAATTAAGCTCTTCAATAAAGACATACATAACTGTCCCATGCCAAGATATATTGGTAGAATTAGAGCTGACAAAATGGTTCATAACCCCTTTGATTTATTATCTTGACATGGATCACCCAAAACATAGGTTAGGTTTGGAGAATACTTTAATAATCAGCATTATTTAATGCACTGTTTATTACTTTCATATTCCAAGATGTAATTGAAGCATTTAAATAAAGCATAATACATTAAAATTTAAAGTTTTGCCACTAGAACAGCTGACATGGAAAAGTGATTTGAAAATTCAAACAAATTCATCTTACGTTAAAATCTTCAAAAAAATAAACTGTAGACTTTTCCTATATATCACCAGCATTTCTCCGGCTCGCCAAAATCCATTTCTGCCTAGTTTTAGCGTCTTTGGAACATTTATAAACAATTTGTTTGGTATGGTATGCGATGTGCTATTGCACATCGGAACTCTACACCATTTATAAGTTTTCTGCCTCACTGTCTGCGCAGGATTCATTTTAAGTCTAAAATATACCACTCAGATTATTATCCAATGTATAGACCTCGAATTTAACCATACCAGACACTAACATAAAGTAGAAATACGCGAAGTGTATCCTGCTTCTCACAGCACACTATGTGTTATTTCGTCTGCTAATTCAGTCAACCTGTACGATGACGTCAGACCAATGAGATCGCGTACTTGCGTGACGTGACATTTTCGTAGATTTTAATAATGTTTGGAGTTATTATTTGTACATTCTGATCACATTTTTGAATTCTGCATGAAATTTTGAATCAGATTAGCATATTTTTAATTAAAACCCCGGATCATGCATCTTCACGGCTGCCGACAGTGGGATTCGAACGCACTATCTCCCGGATGCGAGCTCATAGCTGTGCACTCCTAACCGCACAGCCGACCGCAGCTGAGCCTGGCACTAATTCGATTTACTTTTTCCAGGTTCTTAGTTTCCATCTTTCATATCCGATCTCCCTTGTTCAAATCTTGTTTTCTTCTAACCCCGACGGTGTTTTGTTTGCAAGGCCTCATTTTCATATGGGCACTCTCCAGACCAGCGGTGCCCACTTGCCTGACCTGACTCCACCCTACATTCAGAAAAGCGATTCCCAGAATGAACAACAATGACATTTCAGAACAAATTATTAGTCTACAAATTACATTTTTAAACCAAAGAAATATTTAACTTTAATCAGTAGCGTAGCCAGGATTTTAGTTTTTTTTGGGGGGGGGGGCATTCATCCAGAATTTTATTTTGATAGGTGTCCAAACTGTAAGAGTTTAGGTGGTGCAGAATACCTAAAAAGGAAATGAGTGTCCTTAGATCCAAGTAAGAGTGGTGGATTCGTGCGGATTCCGGAAGCTAATAGTATTCTTCCTCTTCTTCTTCCCCCGTCTTTCCCATATCTGTGGGGTCGCGGGTGCTAACTGTGCCGCACGTGTGGATTTGGCCCGGTTTTACGGCCGAATGTCCTTCCCGACGCCAACTCTATATGGAAAGATGTGATCATGAAGGATGTGATCATGATAAATGCCCAGTCCCCGAGCCGGAAGAATTAGACGAGATTCAAATCCCCGACCCGACCGGGAATCGAACCCGGGACCCTCTGAACCGAAGGCCTCAACACTGATCCTTCAGCCAATGAGTTGGACTCCGGAAGCTAATATTAATATACATTATTTATAAAATGCTCAATAAAAGTACATTCGTTAAAACGCCTGGGGTGTCTGGACTCCTTGGGCGAAACCCCCTCCTCCCCCAAGGCTATCTCTGTTACTCCCATCCCAACATAACTGCAGCATTTCATATATTCCGAGTACAAGTGAAATGAATACAAGAATAAACAGTTTAAGTAAAGATGCAATATTCTGGTTTAGAATAAATACGGCAATGTTGTTATAATAATGGTCATGTGATAAGCGATAAATAAGTGACATTTTATACAAATAATGCGGCAAAGAAATACGCACAGACATACACATACGTCGAATACAAGTTTTTCGCCCTTCTGGTCCATGGCTAGATGATGAAGCCAAGAGAATGATGGCCCAACTTGACTCGTTATTTCGACATTATAAACAAACCCTAGATGACACAGATCTTACCGCATCTTAAGAAATCGCACAAAGCAGTTAATCAGAAATATATATCCGGAATTTAGCTAACGACTTAAATTATAATCGCGCATGGGACCAACTTAGAGCTCTGGGAATAGGAAAACGTCAACAGAGACAGACAACTCTTGACATTCCACTTGACGAACTGAACGATTACTTTAGTAGAATAAATATTCAACCTACCCCAATTAACTTCACCGACTCACCGCCCTCCCCGCCAGCCAATCCATCATTCACATTTCACAGTGTCACAGAAAATCGGGTTAGAAAGGCTTTGTATTCCATTAAATCAAAGGCTACAGGTGTAGCTGATATTCCTATTACTTTTATACATAACATTATGGGTGCTGTCCTGCCTATACTACTGACGCACATACTGAACTACTGTTTACTAAACGGAACTTTCCCTACTGTCTGGAAAACAGCCAATATTGTACCGGTACCTAAGAGTTTAGACCCATAATTACCCTCTATCTTCCTATGTCTATACTCCCTGCGCTTTGTAAAGCCTTTGAACGTTTAGTATACGAGCAAGTTCTGGAATAACTAAATAAAAGTGCTCTCTTGGACCCTTTCCAATCTGGATTTAAGAAGGGTCACAGTACCTCGACAGCATTTTTGAAGGTTACTGAAGACATTAGAAACGCTATGGACAAACGACTGCTTACTATACTTATCCTTCTTGATTTCAGTAGCGCCTTTGACACTATAGTAATTCCGACCATGATAAATGAAACTGCTAAATTTAGACCTGGCTGCGCTTAAGGTTTTTAGATCTTATTTGAGTAACCGTCAACAGCGTGTGACAGTAAACGACAAGGCCACTAAATGGAAACTGAAACTTAGTGTTGCCCCACAGGGCAGTATTCCAGGACCCCGAATTTTCTGTATTCGTATCAATGTCATACCGTCTGTGACAGGAAATAACACACATCACCTCTGTGCTGACGATCTTCAAATATATCGACACTGGAAGACAAGATAATATTAACAATGACCTCCGGCGACTCAATATATATGTATAACGAAACTCTCTTATACTAAACTGCACAAAATCTCAGGCAACCATAACTGGATCACGAAAATTACTGAGCTGCTCAAACAATGTCGCAATCCCGGCTATCCTACTGAATGGTAACATTAATCCCTACAGTAAAACGGTTAAAAATCTCGGCGTAATGATGAATGAAACAGTTGATTGGTCTGATTGCACGAAAGAAATACGTAAAAAGATTTTTGGAGTGTTTCACTCTCTTATACGCCAGAGGGATGTATTTCCATTTGAGCTACAGGCCAAATTAATACAGACAATGGTTTTCCCTATTCTTGATTACTGTGACGTTTTAGTTCACATGACGAGAGAAGAAACAATTAAAATTCAACGAGCACTGAATTCCTGTCTGCGATTTATTTACAATATCGGGTACGATGTTCATATCACCCCATACTATCAGGCTGTCTCATGGCTGATGCCTGATAAACGTCGGCAGCTACACACTTTAACGATGGTGTTTAGAGTGGTAGCTGAAAGTCAGTCACTGCATATTTCTTCTAAATTCATCTTTTTATCATCATTTTACAACTTAAATACACGTTCTAGATTCATTCTTTCCATTTCACTGCACCGCACAAAATAAAACTAATAGATCATTTGTGGTGACTGTCGCCAGATTATGGAATTCCCTGTCAGCTCAGACCAGAGAAACTAGCTTTTTTTAAAAAAATCACGATTTAAGGTCACGTGCCGAGACTACCTGCTTAGGACAGCTGACTGAATGGTTGAAGTGTGAATATGTCCGTGCCTGAGGATTAGTCATTTTTAAGAGTTTTTAATATTAATTAGTTTAATATTAATTTAGTTAGTAATTTATTTAAATTTATTTTCAATTCTATTAATTTATGTAGTTTTAACTATTTTAAGTATCTCAGTATTTTATTTAAGACTAGCTGATGTACCCGTGCTTCGCTACGGAATTCTAAACTGTATACAGTTTTCTAGGTTAGTGTAAACGTTGTGAGCAAGATTGTATTAAGTTGCATATCTCTTAACGTTGCCCTAGAAACACGACGGGGAAGTCACCAACGTATTTTCTCATATGAAGACTGGGTCAGAGAATTTTCATTGTAATGGTAGGCCAGCTTGCCTACCGTCAGTCAGAATCAGGTTGGGGAGTTTTCATTATAATGGCTGACACTCACTCTCCGCCTGCCTTTACAGATTTTCAGAAGGACTCTCTTAAAGGTTTTCCCAACTGAAATGAACATGGGTCATTATAATGACGTCAGTAGGAATGGCGCGATTAAAAGCAATGCGTTCATATGAAACACTCGATCAAATGAAAAACCACACATTTTCTTACTTTTAACGAACAGTACTACGCTGCCGAACTAACAGCCCAAAGCTACAGGGCTGGAATGACCAAGACGCAGACATCCGTGATCCGTGAACAATCTTCGTCCTTTTTTCGGCGGTGGGAGGGGGGTTCGAATAGTGGATAGTCCCAGGGCAAAAAATATGCCCGTTTACTTATCTGTTTCCTGGGAGTACCCGATGAGTCGGAAAATCTCAATTCACCACACTGGCGGTATAAAGAAAGCCAGAGAAGAAACCACATCTTTGCTGCTAATTTGGAATAAAACGAATGCAGATTTAATGATCGGAAATTTAGTTCTATATAACTTTCGTTATGTAGTATTTATCGATATGACGACTAATAATATAAATATTTGAGAAATTTTTTTAGGACTTCCCCTAAACTACCTTTCCACTCTTAGCCCTTTCCTTTCCCATCGTCGCCGTATGAAGGGGAAGAAGCTTTTATTAAGAAACAGCTCTTTTCAGAGTTGAATTTTGAGTTATTTAGTGAATTGCGATACCATAAATTGGAATATGCCTAAATTGTAATTCTAGACCAGCTCATACTACTACTACTACTACTAACTGAGCCTCTGACTTAAGTGTGCACACTGCTCATTCAAAACAGCGCGTCAGAGTAGGTATCGAATAGCTGAAATACTATAATGAACCAGTGTGTTACGTACCAGCAATATCAGAAAAATGTATGAACCAGAGGAATGGCATGCTAAAGAAGAAAGTTATCTAACTCCTCAGCTATTTCCCGCCAATATTCAGTTAGGCTGTTATACTCGATACGCAGCAGTAATCCCATCAATCGGAGTTGAATGTCAGCATAAAGACAAAGAACATTACAACAAACAACGGTCAGTGTAATATTATTTTTGATCAATGTTACGCGCTTTCGATATTGTAGGCCTTCGCTTTATTAATTGTCTTCCAGTTCTGAAATACCACTCTTACCATAGTCGGTACGGTAAAACGGAATAAAACATAAAATGATCGGAAATTGTATTCTCTATAACTTTTGTTATGTAGTTCTTTTCCATAGGACCAAGAACATAGGTATTTAAAAATTTCCCCTAAGCTACCATTTCACCCAGGGTGAATAACATTGTTTATAGCTTAAACTGTAGCATCTTATTCCCCGACTCTATATACCGATTTTCATTAAATTCTGTTTACCCATTTTCTCGGGGCTCGGCGTTGATATGGACTTAGCAACAAAAATCCAAATTCATGAATACTGTATCTGTGTTATCACAGCCGGCACGGTAAAAATGCATAAGACGTAAATGATCGGAAATTTAATTCTATATAACTTTCGTTATGTAGTATTTATCGATATGACGACTAATAATATAAATATTTGAGAAATAATTTTAGGGCTTCCCCTAAACTACCATTTCACTCAGCGTGAATAAAATGATTTATAGCCTAGATTGTACGGCTCACCCCCCGACTTTACATACCGATTTTATTAAATTATCTTCAGCCATTTTCTCGTGATGCGTGTGCATACATACATACATACATACATACATACATACATACATACATACATACATACATACATACAGACAGACAGACAGACAGACAGACAGACAGACAGACAGACAGACAGACAGACAGACAGACAGACAGACAGACAGACAGACAGACAGAGAAATTACGGAAAAGTAAAAACTGCATTTTCTTGTTACTGTGGACATGATCGATACAGAAATACCATTCTTTTCAAATTCTTATCAATGTACAGACAAAACTCTTATTTTATATATATATAGACTCTGATTAGTATGTGGTTAAGTGTACGAGAGGGCCTGGATCCCTAACTTCGCCAATGTAAAGAAGGCACTAAATAAATAAATAAATAAATAAATAAATAAATAAATAAATAAATAAATAAATAAATATAGAATGTAACGCGTATGGGTATACCTATTTTGTTGGTTGGTAAAGAAAAATACACGTCACAACATATGCTAGGTAGGGTTTACATTGTCCTATTAGTTTCCCTCGCGGTAAGGGCCGCACAGCTGTGAGCTTGCATGCGGGAGATAGCGGATTCAAGCCGCACTGTCAGCAGCCCTGAAAATGGTTTCCCATTTTCCATCAAGCAAATGCTGGGACTGTACTTTAATTAAGGCCACGGCCGCTTCCTTCCCACTCCTAGGCCTTTCCTATCCCACCGTCGCCGTAAGACCTATCTGTGTCGGTGCGACGTAAAGCAAATTCTTAATCAGTTTCCCTCGCAAGACTGAGATACAGAATATAGTAGTATAAATGTACAGTTCTGTGCAACTAATATTCGTATGTATAATTTTTATTAACGTGCTGGAAACCAACAACATGTTTCTATTTCAACACCGTTTCAAGGGCCACCCACCGAAGGCGGGATTTGAACCTGCGAACTTGGACTCAGAAGGACAGCGATACAACCAACTGAGCCACATAAAAAGAAGGCGTTTGAGATTATTGTTATAAATAGATGCAGTTAGTATTTTTACAAATGTGTTATGAGTAGCATTTATTACGGCGTACGTTTTCCAACTGTCGTAAATGCACGAGGGCGGATAGAAGAACTAGCTGGAAGCTAAAGAGCCTTGCAGGAGTGTCGCTTCCTTCTCTGTTCACTTTTCCAAACCAAACTCCATGGCGTAAGAGCCTCGAAGGGCCATCGCTTACCAAGTGACCGCTGTTCATCCCGGAGGCCTGCAGATTACGAGGTGTCGTGTAGTCAGCAAGACGAATCCTCTCCGCCGTTATTCTTGGCTTTCTAGACCGGGGCCGCCATCTCACCCCTACACCGCGGGGCCGGCTGGTTACTTTTAGGTCTCTTTATTTTAAAATCTGACTTAAGGTATCCTGCATTCATTTCCTGGCATTGACAGAGTTTTTAAAAAAGCATGGGATGGGGAAGATACAGCCTTATTTGTGGGTGCAGTAGAGTTGGCCTTGAGTCTCCCGTAATCGAAATATCTACTAATATCTTCTTAGGGTGTTGTACCAAAGTGGTTCCTTTTTTTTAAGAAGACAAATTAAATGAAAATTCTACTTCCTCACAAACGAAAAACGATATCAATTTAACGAACAGTTTCAATGATGCAGGTGGTTTATGATAAGAGTACAGAAGCTATGCTTGCACATGGTAACAATCAAAACCATCGATTACTACTGAAGATCCGTCACCGCACTCGGTAGGAGCTTTCTTCTCATATCCACAGGGCGAGTTGGCCGTGCGGTTAGGGGCGCACAGCTGTGTGCTTGCATCCGGGAGATAGTAGGTTCAAACCCCACTGTCGGCAGCTCTAAAGATGGTTTTCCGTGGTGTCCCATTTTCACACCAGGAAAATGCTGGGGCCGTACCTTAATTAAGGCCACGGCCGCTTCCTTTCCACTCTTAGCCCTTTCCTTTCCCATCGTCGCCGAAAGACCTACGGTGCGACGTAAAGCAAATTCTAAATAAAAAGTAAAAAATATTTTCAAAACCCCTTCCAAGGAAACGTTGTATCCGCCCTACTGACCTGGACTTATACCCCACCCACTGAAATTATTTTATGGGTACGCCACTACATCCACTCGCCATTTAAGGTACAAGGTAAGCACGAAGAATGGTTGGATGCTCAAAATACACCACCATAAATGATGCAGTTATGGCTCAAAAGTACTAGAGAACGGTAAGGGACGGGATCTAGTGTTTTATGTAGAATCCATATCAATAGAACGTGACTTCCCATTTTAAAAATGTTTCATGCATCGACTGTGATCAAGCCTAGGCCGTCCCGATGAGAAGATAGAACCACTGGAACTGAGTTACCACACCCGCCAATTACACAATATTTACCCGCACTTTTGATCGTGCCATTCGAGGTTCCAATCAGTCCCCGGGCATTTGACAAAATATATAGGCCTACCTATCGAACATAGGCACGAATCCGCGATTATCTTGCTACTGTTAGAATAAATAAAAACTTTTCCATAACTTATCGGGGATGCACATAATTTTGGCTTCTCAGTGACAAAATGGTCCCTCTTCAAAAAAAGTTACTTGTATGGCACAAAATGAGAAACTAACATGCAGCTCAAAATCCTGTCACAGTCTTCCCAACACTGCAACTTAAACACAGCACATCTCTCAACCACGGTACAACCCCAGGATTGCTAGGACATTGTTGTTTCCTGGAACCGATGTACCGACACGATGTTCTAAGCTTGCAACTGTTTCTGGCCGTAGACCCCGTTTACTCAGAGGTCACGATCTGGCTCCCTACTGAGTAATTCCCTTGCTAATTGCCCTTTTCCCCATGTCTTGACATTTGTCAACACACGGTTACATTCCCAATACTGAGGCCTCTACAGACAAATATCCCCGCGCATTACAATCCTAAGGATTTTCCTTTCATTCAAGCAGTACAAATATGGAGAATTACGTATGGCCCTATTGAGCCTTGCCAGTAGATTCTTTGTCGCTACGTTAATTTAACATTTCGGCGTAAGTTTTTAAGTTGTTCGTACCGTACGTAAAACAACGGCTGATCCTCGCTCTAGTTTCAGGAAACATTTGGGGGGGGGGAGCCAGGCCCCCCTGGGACCCCCCTTGACTACGCCAGTGGCTTTAATAGCAACTTTGCACTAAAATCTAATAAAACATCGTATATAAAACTATTCAATGGCAGCTGCTGACTTTATATTCGGAAAATTCTTAATGTGGCAGATGACCTTGATGAAGTGATGCTATCGTCGCCATAAGACCTATCTGTGTCGGTGTGACGTAAAGCAAAAAAAAAAAAGTGATGCTATTTACTGCAACCTCCAAAGGACAATGGGTCTGTGAAGCAGTTAATATACATGGGGCTAGGCCATCCATAAAATCTGTATGATTTGTGGTAAATAAATAAAGAAATAATAATAATAATAATAATAATAATAATAATAATAATAGAAAGTAAGCGCGAATAACTTGATAAAAAGAACCCTCCGATGTATTTTGTCTATCTAGATGAAAAAAAAAAAAGCGAAACAAATTTCTTTCTAAGTATGTTCGAAATCCTTCATCACTTTGTCTTGAAGACTTCTAGGGTTTGGTCGCAGTTTCAGTAAAGATTTGGTCGCCGAGACATCGAATTTAAACCCAAGTAATATTTAACTTGAATAGTCATTTTGCATAAACATCTAATGAAATATAGTACATAATGCTATTTAATGGTAGCTGGTGACTTGAATGTTCGGAAAATTCTTAATATGATGAATGAGCTACTTACTGCAATTTCCAAACCACATTATCAATAGGAAGCGCGAATAACATGATAAAATGAACCCTTCGATTTATTTTAAGTCTATCTAGATGGAAAAATGTGGAACAAATTCCTTTTTAAATGGTTTAATGTCACGAAATCCCTCATTACTTTGTCTTAACGGCGATGGACTTCTAGGGTTTTGTCACTGTTTCAGTAAAGATCTGTTCATTAAAAGAAAAACGGCACTTAACGCCCTTGAAAGGGCCTTGGCCTGCCCAGCGACCGCTGCTCAGCCCGAAGGCCTGAAGATTACGAGGGGTCGTGTGGTCAGCACGACGCATCTTCTCGGCCGTTATTCTGGGCTTTCGAGACCGGGGCTGCCATCTCACCGTCAGACAGCTCCTCAATTCTTATCACGTAGGCTGAGCGGACCTCGAACCAACCCTCAGGTCGAGAGAAAAATTCCTGACCTGGCCGGGAATCGAACCCAGGGCCTCCGGGGGAGAGGAAGGCACGCTACCCCTACACCAAAGGGACAGAGTAAAAAAAAAGCCTAATCTTTAAATAAACATTCAGAATATTCAGGAATTCGACCACATCAACAAAACGAAGTACGGATGGGGACAGATGAGGGACTGTCTTGCAGAATTTTCACATCACGCAAGTTAAGTAGTAAATTCAATACAGGCGAAGGTAAGAACTGATAAACTGGTTTTACCTTTACAGTAGTTACGTTATGAACTATCCGGCTGGTCGCTGAAAAAAACGGATGGCACGACACTGTACGTATCATTCCATACGAGTCGTCACGTGTGTTTATCAAGTCATATGATTCCATACGGTTATATTGTGAAGCTGAGGTCTGAGAATAGTTGGCACAGTGCAATCCTATTCGAATTTCTCTTTCCAAACACGTTCATGTTTCAAACATTCGGTAATTGTTGAAATTTCTTACATCATATAACTCCAGTCTTAATTATCCTAAGTCTACCGAATGGTACCGCTATGTATAGCTTTTTCTTCTTCTTCTTCGCTGTATCACTAATGACGCCCTGGTTGTGGAGCTGCCGCTGCAGATCCTCCAGGGTCAGCGGAACATAGATGCACTTTGTTGTCGGCAGCATCTTGTGTTTCGACATCAGTGAAGCCGTAACGTTGTTGTTGTTGTCTCCTCATTTGTCGGGCCCAGCTGTTATCAGGCCTTTCTCGTCTTCGTACTCCGGGTAGCTGAAGGTCAAGGGCATGTGAGGCATTAGATTCTCTATTAAACGATGGGTCGGAATTTACATTCAGAAGTGGGTATGAAGTTAATTAAGGAATTCTCACATTTGCGAACGCCACAAAACGTGTCCCAGAGATTTGTAGGGAAACTATTGCGGTACCATCATCTCGGTCTCGGAAAGAGTTTTCTAACGGTGCCCAACGTTAGGGAGCGGAATTCATATTCACACACACACACACACACACACACACACACACACACACACACACACACACACACACACACACACACATAAATAATCCAACTTCAAAAATGAGTCTTATCCCTTGCCGTGTTGCTCTTTTGATTTCAGACCATTTTGTTATGCGAATGCAAGGCTTCAATTGCTCTAACTCTAGAAGTCTTAACCACGTCCGTATATTTTTGATTCCGGAGATACCCCATAAATAGCAAATCAAATCATATTCCCCAAAATCCGCACTTTCTTTAAAGCTCTCTCAATCCTTCCAATTATTTTGTGACATTGTGGGGCTCTCCACAAGGCTGCAAAAATTGTGGCCTGTCGACCGGTACCGGTCTTGAGTGCCTTTTTATTGTTAGTAATGTATTCTCTGACTGCATAGTTCACGGTTTAGAATGGGATTGCTTGCCAGTGCATAGCCTGGCGTCCCCGCTCTGCGTATTAAACTGAGGCTCACCGAGTGACGAATTTTCTCTCATGTTCCACATTTCCACTCAAATGATACCTCACCATTTGGATTGGATCCTTAGTTCTACAGCTTATAAGCCCAAATGTGAACACATTATTGTGATGCACTAAGTTCAGTGTATTGACGTTATACATCAAAATGCATAGTCCAAGTAGTAGAGTAACAAAAACAATTTCAGGAGCAAGTAGTTCAATATTTCATCTCCACTGAGTCAATAGAGTACAGGATATTACTATCGTTCTAGAGCCATTTAAACCAGGGCCGTGGCGTCTACGTTGCCGGTGTTGCCGCCGGCTACATACAGAAAAATAGAAATTAGGTAATGTTCCTTTGTATATACTTTGTATTTTCTGTCAACAATTTTAATCCACGAGATTCCAGTAACACATTTCATCTAGCGCCGAAAAATTGACCTGATTCTTGCCTGATATAGTACATTCCACCGCCGTCTCAATCTCTATATACTGCCTGTTCTGTGCCGCGAGAATTGAGAAGCTTGTTTCCAAAAGGTACTATATTCACTCTGGAAGATATTTCGCTATTAAGGAAAATCTCTGTATAATTAATAACATCATCATAATTTTTTGGTGACATTTTATCCATGTAGGTAACGATTTAAATTTCGTGGAGGTATATTTCACTTTAATGTATATCGTATACGAAATACGCTATTAGCTGTTTTAAATACTGATTCAGACGGATTTAGTACATTTTGACCTTTATAATAGATGAAGTACCTTTTGGCATAAACTGAAATGGATATAGTACTTTTTGAAAGGAACGTATTCACAATAGTTAACAAAGTAGATTGAGTGTCACAGGTATTTTCATCTGAACATCACCTTCTTTATCACATATACATAGTACAGTATGTCGGGCGGATCTATTTAATAAGTTTGTCAGTTTATAAATGGAAATTTAGAAAGCAACAGACACTTAGAAGTGTTCTTCGTCAACACAGTCAATATTCTCCTCTTCTTCACAATCGGTCCCTCCTTCATCTGTAACACTTAAGCAGCCCTTGTAGAAGGCATCCACCTGCCAATTAATACCCATTTTTCCTAAAAGGTTTCTAAAATCGTTAATCTTGGCTTCAGACATATGGTTCCTCTTCTTTACTTGCTTCAGAGGTAGAACAAAGTTCTTAACACTCCTGTATTAAGTTTTTAGAATGCTGTACGGGATTCCTGTGCCATCTGCATGGAACTGTTGAACAGTAACGAAACTTCATTTTTTTAATTATTGAAACGATTACTTTGGCATGAGAAATACTAAAACCCTTGTCATTTTTCAGGAAATGTTTTGAAGACTCCTTCCATGTTTGCACTATCACTTCTCTTTGCGAGTGAAGTGTACCTACATATGATGAAATTCCATCATACTCTTTCGGATAAAATACTTCGTTTTCTTCCTCAGTTGCCTTTCTACTAAACCGAAGGCTCTGTCAGCTGGCATGTAAGAGTGCCCTCTCACGGGAAATATCCACTTAGAGTCTATACCGGCTTTTGCAAATAATTTAATGAACATAACGAACATTGCATAGTTCTCGTTCTGTCCAGTGCAACTGTCACAAAATATGCGTATGGAACTCAAAGTTTTGTTAAGAGGTGCTTCGAAACGTTCCACCAACACACGATTGAGGAAACGCCACACGCAAGAAATAATCTCATTTGATCCTCGCCCATATTCTGACTCCAACCAGCGGTAGAAATGGACGTTTCCCATAATCAGTACTCCATTCGCATCATGTATCATAACAGCAAATGTGTAATACCACATTTGACGAGAATAGTAAGCTTCTCCAATTTCAGTTTTAGGAAGTGGTTGGTTTTGCATGAAGTCGAATAGGATGGTTACACTCCCAGCTGGCCGAAGGTTCAGCTCCTTAGTAATAGTATGAACTTACTATTAAAGATCTGCTAGTTAAATCTTCCTGCAGTTCACTGAAAGTATGAACATAAAGGAAGTTTTACATACCTGAATAGGACCACATATTCCCTGAATAAAGAATGTTATGCTGTATGTATTAATTCTCTGAGCTGCATCAATATTTACTCGTCGTCTCTTGACGGTATTGACAGAAATATGTCGCTGAATAAATTTAGTTTGATCTGGAGCAGTAGTCGGTTTCCAGTACTTCTCATGAAAGGTGTGCATTTCATCCTGGGTCAGTGTACCTGCTTTAAAAAAGGAATTGTCTAAGTGATGACATGCTATACTACAGCATTTCAGTTTGGCTTTCCATTTTATCTTCATACAAATATATTTTTCCACTGAGCAGGATCCCCCCTCTTTCTGCTAGAACGTCCTGGTGGTGTCTCACTGCAGAAGTCCCAGTTATCATCACTAAATTCACTCTGTCCACCTCATATCATTTTAACATTTTTACCTACAGACTCCTGAAACTTGATAGCATGTATAATATCACTAAACTCTACTTGTTTACGTAAACAGTTTACGTAATGAAGACGAAATCATTAAAAACACGAAACACTGACAATGCTGCAACTGCACAATTACCGACAACAAAAACAAAACAAGTGAAGGAAAATAGTACGTACAGTGCTGCCAAATGAATCTATAGGGTCCATATTTTCCCTTAACCAGAGCTCTGTCTGATCCTGTACAACTATGTATTTATTAACAATACCTGAAAAGTTAATACCCGTGAAGAGCTCATATAGTACTTTCTGACATAAAACCCGTGAAAACCTTATGAATTCAAATGGTATAAAGTACTTTTTGTCGAAAAACTGGGTATAGTATTCTTTGGAACAATCGATTATGTGGATATAATACGTATTAGAACAAAATTAAATTGTACGCTATTAATTTCAGTGGTAATATAGAACTTTCTGGTCCAAACAAACATCAAAATCTGAATCAGTTAACTGCTTATTATATGAAGACAACACAACAACAATAATGTTGG
Source organism: Anabrus simplex (assembly GCF_040414725.1). Taxonomy (NCBI): domain Eukaryota; kingdom Metazoa; phylum Arthropoda; class Insecta; order Orthoptera; family Tettigoniidae; genus Anabrus; species Anabrus simplex. The sequence goes on along the minus strand of NC_090265.1, from coordinate 1,095,925,134 downwards.
AAAGTGGATATACCCTAGTAACTTTTGGAAAGAAGCTTCACGATTGCGTTAAAGCGGCATTGCAGATGGCAGCACTTACCGCACCCAGAGCAAATGTTGGTTAAATGCGAGTTCGTCCGTAACACCAATATAACATGAAAAATAATCATTGACATGTTTCTAATCGAGAAGATAATGCACGTACAGAAACTAACATTTGAGCTTGGCTTAAGATATAGAAACGTAAAATATATACAATTTTACCAGTTACAGTAGATATATTAGGGTCATCCCACTGCTGCATGGCACATAAAAATTTCAGATACTTCTCGACACGAGTAACGGAACACCTTTTCAGTCCTTTTCTTACTGGTATTTACCACCAGTGGACGCACAAATTTTGCTATCATTATTTCACTGACCCTTTGCTCATGACCAGATTTCAGAAAACGTTTTATAGCAGATACCGGTACTGCAGTGCGTCATGTCATTATATCCACCACCCAATCTCACTGCACTAAATAGAGCTTATATTGCGTCTCCAGAAAATCTCTTGTGAGAACATAAAATAACCCATTTTGTAACAGATAAGACACACCTACCTCCTCGCTCAGTGGAGGGTATCCGTCGCGGCTTCGGCCCGGCGGGAAGGTTTTAAATGAACGCCACGCCCATGCTCGAAACACTTCTCAGCTCTGTGACGAGAAACCCATGAAAATGATTGCTTCTCCTCCACTCACTGTGGAGAGAACGATCGAAAAATGAAAAAAAACAACCCTGAACGGTGGATCACTCGGCTCGTGGGTCGATGAAGAACGCAGCAAATTGCGCGTCGACATGTGAACTGCAGGATACATGAACATCGACATTTCGAACGCACATTGCGGTCCATGGATTCCGTTCCCGGACCACGCCTGGCTGAGGGTCGGTTGCTAAAACTGAACGCGACATTGCGTTCGGAGGGTGGGAGCGTCGCGGTTCGTGCGGCCACGGCCGCCGCCGCGTCTCCTGAAAAGAGCTTCACCCCGGTGGAGCTGGACCGGTCGACACCACCACTGAGAGTGTGTGAGACGGGAGGGTTGGTCCGCGCAGCGTCTTTGTGTCTGCTGGCGCCGGTTCGCCGCCCTTGCTCCGCGACCAAGCTCGAAAGTGTGTGCTGTGTGTGCAGCGACCGAACATTTTGTGCGACACGCACAAACCAAACACGACCTCAGAGCAGGCGAGACTACCCGCTGAATTTAAGCATATTATTAAGCGGAGGAAAAGAAACTAACAAGGATTCCCTTAGTAGCGGCGAGCGAACAGGGAAGAGCCCAGCACCGAATCTCGCAGGTTCACCCTGCCGAGAAATGTGGTGTTCGGGAGGGTCCACTTATCCCGGGAACCTGCGGCGAGTTCAAGTCCTTCTTGAATGGGGCCACGCTCCGCAGAGGGTGCCAGGCCCGTAGAGACCGCTGCGGCTTCCGGGAGGATCTCTCCTTAGAGTCGGGTTGCTTGAGAGTGCAGCCCTAAGTGGGTGGTAAACTCCATCTAAGGCTAAATATGACCACGAGACCGATAGCGAACAAGTACCGTGAGGGAAAGTTGAAAAGAACTTTGAAGAGAGAGTTCAAGAGTACGTGAAACCGTTCGGGGGTAAACGTGAGAAACCCGAAAATACCTCAACCGGGGAGATTCAAGCCTTATCCGCGCCTCTTCCCCTGCTTTGGCCAGATGGGTCCTGCAGTTTTGATTCCAACTGAATTATTTTAACGTACTCGATAAAATCATCAATCAACCATTGTAGTATTTTATCTGCTGGCGAATAGAAATGCCCACTATTTATTTATTTATTTATTTATTTATTTATTTATTTATTTATTTATTTATTTATTTATTTATTTATTTATTTATTTATTTATTTATTTATTTATTTATGGAATGTCCCATTGAGCTAGTGGGTCATGGAGGGAATGCCCTTTACAATCACAACTTGGCAGCTTTCAGTTTCAGTTAACAGATAAGGTATATATACATAAAACAAGGAATGCTTTATAAATACTGATTTACATCATATCATTATTTTACATGGAGAAAAAGAAGGCATTCAAAATAAAATAAACTTAGGTGGAAAAATAGGTCACAATGGTTATCGATTTATTCTCCAACATGCTGTTCAAGGAAGTACCTACTTATTTTTTAAATTTGTTTCAATTTGGGACGTAGATTGTTAAAGGCTGTGCTTGCTGAATAAGAAATGCTTTTAATACCACATTTGGTAGTGGTATTGGAATCTTTGTAAAACTGGTTTGCTGATCTTGTGTTATGGGTGTGAATATCTTTGATGTATCGTAGTTCTGTATTAACAGAAATCATAATATTTTTATACCTGAACATAAATAAAGTTTGAGAGTATTTAATCTGACATTGTACTGGTAATATGTTTGTTTCCTGAAAAACTTCCACAGATGGTTTTAGAAAATCATATCCGTACATAATTTTTAAAGCTCTCTTGGAGTATTTCAAGTTCCTTTACAGCTTCCTCTGTACAATTTCCCCATATTATATTCATATATATAAGGTGTGAATGTATGAGGGAGGTATATGATATTTTTCTTAAGTGTTGGTTGTTTATTCCATAGTCCATTAATCTTTTTAGTACTCCAATTACACTAATACTTATTTTCATTCCAACTTAAGTTATTGTCCAAAGCCAGGCCTAAATATGAAAAATGCTTTACCCTTTCAATGGGCTCACTGTCAATTTTTACTACATTACAGGTATTGATAAATTGTGTTGGTTTATGGAATATCATGTATTTTGTTTTTGAGGTGTTTATTACTAAATTACCTATTTTTGTTCAGCCATGGTATTAGTATGTCCAGATCTTTTTGCATATGATACATAATCTTCTGTTCGCAGCTGCTGTCATAAAATATAAAATAATATATCATCTGCAAACAGGAATTTTAGAAACAGTAATGGTCCCAGTACTGACCATTGTGGGACACCATGTTTAACATGTAGATGGGCCCTTTAGTTTCATTGATATTAACATACTGCTTCCTGTCAGTTAAGTAATTTTTAAACCACTCAAAGGCTCAAGTTGCCGTGCCGTGTAGCAGCCGTGTCTTGCCACTGGAATGGACGGCTGCCGTTGACTCAGTGGCGCACACAGTTAAATGCGTGCTTTCACACTGTACGGTTTTTTAATCGTACGGCAGCTCTAGAGATAGTTGAAAAATCCACTAACCTGTTGTCCGAAACAGTGAAGGAAGTGCGCGCTGTTGAACGTAAATTAGATTCACTCCCAGCTTCGTAGGTACAGGGACTGTTAAAGGTCAAACATCAAAATTTGTTCAGAAAAAACAGAGGATTTCAAACAATGTGCCAATTTTTTAACCTATTAGAGGGTGCTCATGTTAGCGAAATTGATGGCGTTGGTGTTGGTGATATTCCTCTCTTTAACTATGCACGTCTGACTTCCTGTGATGTGGAGCGATCGTTTTCGCAGTATAAGGCGTTCTTTAGACATAATTGGTATGCATTTGTGATGGACAATTTGGAGATGACCTTTGTTATTCACTGCAATTCTGAAACTACTTCTAGCAACTAATACTCCAGCGTGTGATGGGTGAGTACGAACTGGTACCATTTTTTCAAAGATGATAGTTTGCTTTTGCCATATTTAAACAAAACGTTACCTTTCTTTAAAAAAATATAACAATTCATCATATCTACTCTGGCATATCAAAAATTAATATACCACACTGCACGTTTCCGTACACAGACGCCAATTTGCCTTAAGAAGCGCGTTTGTTAGCACCATATTCTAATACAAAACGTTATACTTATTTACTTCTTGAGCGCGAGTAGTTATGTGATATTTAAAGGAAAATAATTTTAATTTGTTATCATATATTTTTAAGTTTTTCAGCACATTAAAAAAATGTGTGTCACAAATTTTGTCAACAGGTACGCAGTTACTTTGGGAGATACATGACAATGAATGAGCAGAGGAGTTATGAGTGTTTGGAAGTTGTGAACTGTGTTTGTAGGGCAAACAATCCCCCCCCCCCCAGCTAGGATTAGTCTGGAACAAACAGGCTGCAGTAACGGTAGTCTCTAAAAATGTGCGTAAAACATAACTTCTCTGTACACAACCACATCTAATCATTGCTGCTGCTTCATATTTATTACACAGTCCTCTCAAATTCTTGAAAAAATCTGCAATATTATGAAAATGGTGTGGGTTTTTTCTTGCAGCTAATCCAGCTAACACTCATCCATACTGATGAGCGAGCCCGGAGAAACGAACTGTTGGAATGGTAAAGACTATAGCAAATTCCCTTTCTGTTTCTGAAACATTACAAGTTTCATAGCCTTCATCTTCCAATCTGGTGACAAAAACATGTTTGCGCTATTTTATATATTCAGAATGTCCATCACTGTAATAGATAAAACAGTTAACGAAGACCTACTACAGCACGCTGTGCAACAAAACAATGTTCTTCAGTCTGCGTACTGCTTACCTAGTGCCTACGTATTAAACGGGGATCTCTCCAAACACGGACAGTTCCAACCTGCGATAAATCATCAAAGACTATCCCCATCTTTTTTTCTTTTGCTGGCCGGGTGGCTCTACATCTTTACTACAGCTCCCCGCCGGAATCAATTCAGCACGCAGCTGCGTCTACAATTGGAAAGTCAGCTACCCATCATGTCTACGTAACATTCTGCCTTTACCCCTGCCACCGCCACCACCACAACCACCTTCACCACGACATCTGCACTTTCCCTTTCCTACGTTCCTTTCACCATTATATGAATGTACCATCCTTCGCCAATTATGTCATCGTCCCTTCCTATCTCGCAAACCCCTGAAGTTTTAGTCTTCTGTACATACCACCCCGCTACCTTTCACACCAACGCCCTGAACAAGAAGCATCTGCCACGCCTGTCACTACCTCAGCAGCCGCCGCACCATCACCGTCAACATCACAGCCATAACCATCTCCACAAGCCATGTATAGCTGTGTAATCCGCGGCGTCGATCCCACCATCACCGACCGAGAAATACTTGGGGAATTCCACGCAGGCGTCCAAGCCCGCAGAGCAATCAGGATCCCCTACGGTCCAACATACCTGGTCCGCCTCCATCTCCCCACACAAGATGACGTCCAGCGCCTCATCACTATGGGAGCGTATATATACCGCCAGATGCATCAAGTGGAACCCTCTCGCTCCCCTCCCCAACCTCTCAATAGACATCCCACCAACAATACACTTCGTCGCACACGGCCATCCACTCCTCCACATCAACCTCGCCAACCCGTCCGTCCATCCTTTCTCCCACCTAGCTTTTTTCTTCCAAACAACTCCGACCCTTGATCTCATCAGACTCCTCAACACTTCTTTATGCAACATCACCGCAAACCTCCACCTCCTCACTCTTCATCGCAACCCACACAACATGACGTCCAGCGCCTCATCAGCATGGGAGCGTATATATACCAACAGAGCGCAGTAGGCGGACCTCGATGAAATCCTACCGCGGTGCTCTTCATTGAGTGTCGAGGTGGGACGGCACGTTTACTTTGAACAAATTAGAGTGCTTAAAGCAGGCCGGCTGCGCCTGAATACTGTGTGCATGGAATAATGGAATAGGACCTCGGTTCTATTTTGTTGGTTTTCGGAACCCGAGGTAATGATTAATAGGGACAGGCGGGGGCATTCGTATTGCGACGTTAGAGGTGAAATTCTTGGATCGTCGCAAGACGGACCGAAGCGAAAGCATTTGCCAAGTATGTTTTCATTAATCAAGAACGAAAGTTAGAGGTTCGAAGGCGATCAGATACCGCCCTAGTTCTAACCATAAACGATGCCAGCTAGCGATCCGCCGAAGTTCCTCCGATGACTCGGCGGGCAGCTCCCGGGAAACCAAAACTTTTGGGTTCCGGGGGAAGTATGGTTGCAAAGCTGAAACTTAAAGGAATTGACGGAAGGGCACCACCAGGAGTGGAGCCTGCGGCTTAATTTGACTCAACACGGGAAACCTCACCAGGCCCGGACACCGGAAGGATTGACAGATTGAGAGCTCTTTCTTGATTCGGAGGGGGGTGGTGCATGGCCGTTCTTAGTTGGTGGAACGATTTGTCTGGTTAATTCCGATAACGAACGAGACTCTAGCCTGCTAAATAGTCGCATCCGGTATCCGTTCGTGCTACCGGCGACAACACATCTTCTTAGAGGGACAGGCGGCTTCTAGCCGCACGAGATTGAGCAATAACAGGTCTGTGATGCCCTTAGATGTTCTGGGCCGCACGCGCGCTACACTGAAGGAATCAGCGTGTCCTCCTAGTCCGAAAGGACCGGGCAACCCGTTGAACCTCCTTCGTGCTAGGGATTGGGGCTTGCAATTGTTCCCCATGAACGAGGAATTCCCAGTAAGCGCGAGTCATAAGCTCGCGTTGATTACGTCCCTGCCCTTTGTACACACCGCCCGTCGCTACTACCGATTGAATCATTTAGTGAGGTCTTCGGACCGGTGCGCGGGATCTGCTTCGCGCAGATCTGGAAAGATGACCAAACTTGATTATTTAGAGGAAGTAAAAGTCGTAACAAGGTTTCCGTAGTGGAACCCTCTCGCTCCCCTCTCCAACCTCTCAATAGATATCCCACCAACAATACACTTCGTTGCACCCGGCCAGCCACTCCTCCATATCAACCTCGCCAACCAGTCCGTCCATCCTTTCTCCCACCTAGTTTTTTCTTCCAAACAACTCCTACCCTTGATCTCATCAGACTCCTCAACACTTCTTTATGCAACATCACCGCAAACCTCCACCTCCTCACTCTTCATCGCACCCCTAGTACCGTAGCATAAACCTCCAATCCTTCCACACATCCCCCTAATTTCCATCTCCGCAGCCAAGAGGCCCCCATCACTTCTCCTCCACTAAAGAATATCTTCTTTTTCCCATCTTTTCCCTTCAACACGTCTCCTGCCTTCTCAAACTTCTTCCGGCCTGAGAGAGGGCGTCACCCTCTGATTGGCCCGCCTCGTCGTCGTGCCTATGTGTCGAATGCAGCAGAGCTTCCCGCTATACTAGTTCGCAACCCAAGACGCACTTTTCTTCCTTATTAAATATTCTATCACGAAAGCTCCTGTAGTAAAAATTTGCAAAGAGGCACAGTTTGTAAAGAAGAATACGATAGTGTGCAAAACAGTTTTTTTCTGCCTCAGGAGAAGGTTTGCTTGTAAATTTTAGTTGGACTACGGCCGACTGGATGCGTCACACTCACAGACACATAGTAGGGACTAAATAGACAGGCAGTGCTATATCTCCTAATTGGTGCTAGTGAAGCCGGAAACTTGCGGCCGCCGCCATCTTACATACTACAGATCCACTGTAAACATGTATGTTACTGTGTTACGTGTAGTTTTGGTTTATGTTGTTTTTATACACATTTCACATTAATTTTTCGGCAAACTACTGTGTGGCAGAATGGCGAATACTTGCGCAGTGTTTGGGTGTGGTTTTTCTTATTCGCAAAGAAAGAAGGATGGAAAGGAGTTTCAATACACTGGTAAGTGGCTTAAGCCCCATTCACAATGCAAACGTAACGTAAAATTACCATTAACAGAAGTTTGCGGCCATGTTATCTGATGGAACCATTCACAACGCGCCGACGTAAACTTAACTGCGAGTCCGTAAAATTAAGGGATTGCAAACTCCAAGCTCTTGCGGTTAATTTTACGTTAAGTTTAAGAACCAGCCAATCAGTATTTTGTGCGCGATATAATGACTTCTTTCGACGAAACACTTGTAATTCTCTTTCAAAACAATCCTTGTTTGTATGTATGATAAAAAGGAAAGAGAATTACAAAGATGTTATACGGAAAGAGAATATTTGCAAATAAATATGCTGTAGCCCGGACGAATAGAAATAAATAGTGTGACGACTCCCTCTGAATCACATGTTAACAGACACGGTGTACATGTTTCCCGCCACCTGCAGCGCTGCTGTCGATAAGAGGTCCAAGTACGCGCGCTTTTTTCGGCTTTATGTGGAAGTGTGTAAACAGTTTGTGGTCTTTTTCGGTAGTTTTATACGTTTTGCAGTTTTATAGTGCAAAATATCTGGTGTTAACTTTTCGTGAACTAAAAAGTTTAAAATATTTAGGCCTTTGAGTAGTAGGACGTATACTTGGGCATATGCTTCAATTTACTTCCTCATCTGAATATGCCTACAACTTGCTATGTCCCGGGTTGCAAGTCGGGTTACGATAAAATATCGAATGAGAAGCGGCTTTTTTTTTTCATCCCTAAAAGATTCCACTCTCTTTTCGAAGTGGTCGAAAGCTATCCCACGTCAAGATCTGCCTTTAAGCGATAAAAGTCGCATCTGTGATTTGCATTTTGCGGTCGAACTTATCTAAAAATGTGACAGTTTCATTATTAATGGTGAAAAAGTGGAAATTCCAAGACAGAGATGAAAAATAGATCCTACAGCAGTCCCATATCTTTTTCCTAATCTTCCGAAATATTTATCACGAAACATCACAGTAAGAAGATCTCCATATCAACGCCAGTCTACCAAATTAGATGTTCCTTCCACAGGTGACTATCCCATACTAGACTCCCCTAGTATTACCACTGTATGCTCTAGTGCTGGTGATAAATCACAGGTTAGTGCTGATGACAAGAGGGTATGTATCCTAAAAAAGAGAGAAACATCTCCAGAAGAAAGTTACTTTTTTAGCAGAAAATTAAAAGAAGAAAAGATAAAGAATGCTCAACTAGAAAGGGAGCTTGAAGAAATTTAATCACCGAAAAAACAGGTAAATACCCCTAATGAAAGACTAAGTACGAAACAGAAGATAATAACGGATACCATACTGAAGAAGAGCAATACTAGAAATTCAAAAGGCATACGTTATGATCAGAAACTTCTAATGGAAGCACTCCTGTTGAAAATTAAGTCCCCGAAAGGTTACAGGCATTGTAGACAGCATGACCTTCTGCCACTGCCATCACCATCACACCTTCGCAGTCTGTTGAAAGGCCTGAAGTGTTCATACGGTATCAATCATCACTCAGTCAGTGCCATTTCTCAAGCCTTTAACACTTATGATCATGATGATGATGATGATGATGACAACAACAGGTTAGGAATATTAATATTCGATAAAGTTAAACTAAAAGAAGAAATACAGTTTAATGGCACTTCTTTAAAAATAGATGGGTACGTGGACTTTGATGATCTCACACCAGAAGATCAACAAGCAAATATTGCAAATCATGTCCTAGTGTTTATGTTTGTACCACTCTTAAAGCACTGGGTGCAACCTATTGCAATATATGCAAGTCGCAATTCCACACCTGGTGACATACTGTCAAAAATAATAATCCAAGCTGTTATTCAACTGGAAAATACTGGGATTCATATTGCTGGATTTGTGTGCGATGGGAGTCAGACAAACAAGAAAGCTTGGCAAAATCTTGATATCAGTGGTAAACTAAATAACTTAAATGTAAGCATTCCCAATCCTGTGAACTCCTCCAGAAAGATTAGGGCATTTTCAGATGCAGTTCATATCCTGAAATGCAGTAGAAACTATTTTCTTGCCAAAAAATTCTACCTATAAAGGCCACAGTATCAGCTTCAACTATTACAGGCTAGTTTATGAAAATGACACCCTCCAGGATTCTGTAGGTTTGCGAGTATGTCCAAAAATAACCACATCACATATCAACCCTAACGGTTTTCAGAAAATGAATGCTCGTTTGGCGTTCCACTTATTCAGCAGGGCTATGGCAAACGCAATTCATTTTTTAGAGACAGTCACACAAATGGTTTTGAAGGAAGTGAAGCCACAGGAATTTTAACAAGGGACCTCAATGATGTTTTTGATGCATTGAATGCCAAAACTCCCGACGAAGCATTATTTCCTGATTGTGAGAAATTTTATCGTTTGTGTGAAATGAGTGAGATCTTAAAAGCACCAAACAATACATTCGCCTCTGAGAGAACTCTTGAATCCATGCGTGTGACTCTTAAAAGCACAATAGAACTTACACAGTATTTGTGGAGCAGCGGCTTTTCTTATGTGCGTACAGGCAAATTCAACCAAGACCCCTTGGAAAGGGACCTTGGTATCCTACGATCCATAAGCTGTGATGATCACCCTTAAGTGGACTTTTTGCATCTGCACATGTTACAATCAGTTACAATCAGTGTATCAGGGGCGAAGCGTCAGGGGAGACAGGGTAGAGACAGCGTGTACCCTTAACATTTTGTGAAAGAAATACTGTCTAGTTAATTCAATTACTTTTCAGAACATTAATTATTTCCAGATTCGTGACATTATTGTATTCCCCGCTTTACTTATTTTCGTCTCACTTCGGCAATGCTAAGGCTCGCGTTAGTTACATGAAGCACGTAAGCGAAAGTAGACGCTGTCCATTCTGTGTATTTTCCCTTTGATTTTCAAAGCTTTCAGATAGAGCAACACTAGCGCTATCTGTAGGTGCTGACTGTGGAACTATGACTTTCCTATAGCGAGATGTCTCCGCCCAGCAGACAGACTTACCAGCGTCTCTTCTTGCTCTCATTGGCTAGTACTTGGATCTCTCTTATAAAGGTGCTCTTATTGGCTACCATCTTAGACATGCTTTTAATGTTATTAGGACACGTCTAAAAATAAATTAATAATATTTAAATACGAAGTATAGTAAACTTACATCTAATAAATGAATGACAGCATCAAAACCCTTCAAGTACGTACATTTTCTTGCCCGCAAATATTAGTTGCGGTATTATAACCCTAACAACTATTGGCTTCCAGTCTTAATAAGGTACTCCAGAGTACGCATACGGAAAAAAATTGTTTAACTTGATGCTGTATATTCCGTTAAAGTCAGTTTCTAGTGAACGCGCTATGAGTGCATTCAAACGAATTAAAACGTACCTATTTAAGGAATTGGATGACCAACCAGAGACTGTCTAACTTGGGAACTCCAGCTACAGAGAAGAAATTTCTGTGGAATCTTAGCAAGACGCCTGACTTAAGACGAGAGTAATAGATATATTTGCCGAAATGAAGGACAGGCGGATTAAACTAATTTACAAGAATGTTGTTTAAGGTGACTTGTACGAACAACTATTTATTTATTATTTCTCTTATTAAATCTACATACCGGTAACAATGAAATATATTGCTATTTTTATTCTAAAAGTATGCTGTTATTTGACAACTCCCGCGGCCTATTTCGTTTATATTTAAAAATGAAGCAAGTGCACGTAGGGCTATAGATTGTTACAGGGTTCGTCTTATTTTCAGAGTCATTAATATAATACTGAACACAAATGTATGCGTCGAAAACAAAATTCCATATAATATTATTTTATTATTATTATTATTATTATTATTATTATTATTATTATTATTATTATTATTATTATTATTATTATTATTATTATTATTATTATTATTATCGTATGGCATTTACAAGCATAATCTGTAAAAATCATAAAATGATTAAAACAGTTTAAACAAAAGAAATCTCTGTAGTACCTTACTTAGTTCACGCTTCGCCACTGGTCCCACTAAGCAATGCTATACCTAAAGGAGGTAATTGCCAGTCTGAAGTTGAAGTACCCTTAACATCATTTTTCAGTCAGATTTTTTATAGAGCCATGGCAAAAGCTGTTGCCAAAGAAAATGCCAAAATCATAAGTACAGCTCAGGAGAAAATTTACAGCAAGCTTACCTTTTGATCAGCCATCCTTATCAAGTTGGGGAGATGAACAAATAGTTCCTTTGACCAGTTCAAAAATGAATGTTATTCATCACTTCTGTGGGTATATTGTTAAACATGCAAGCAAAGTGACAGACTGTGCAGCATGTATTGGGTCTCTGCAAAACAATACCGAGGAGGCAAAAGGTTGCCTGTTTTCAGCCTTAACAAGTCTACAGGAATATTGTAACTCATCCAACTATCTCACTTACCCATCAAATGGACTATTATCGATGTTTTCTCATGTAGAGGAAGTTGTGAGAAATATTAGTGTACAAGAAGCATTATGGGGCGAAATATTTCAAGAATGCCTGGATAGTTTACCTTCAATTACTAGTTTTCATAGACGTGGGTACTATACTGAACATGCTCAGGACTTGGTACCAAAATTAATTTTTCATTACATACGATGCCGATTTTATTTCGGAATAAAAGAAGCACGGAAAGAAATGCAAGCTTGTACGACCGCAAAACATACCCGGAAAATGTCCAAGGTGTCCAGTTAACTGACTGATGGGGTGAGGTGCTGGTAAGGTTCATTAATCTGAGCGTGTTAACATATAATTTAACTTAAGTAGTTATGTAGGAATTACATGTGTATGACGTAACGGTACGTAACATCATGTGGGTGCCTGCAGAGTTTTAATATGCTGATATTACGTAGCATGTAGACTAACAGTTGAACATGTGTATTTTTAAGGTTATAAATTAATTATTGCAACTGAGTATGATTTCGTGCTGAATTAATGAAATATGACTTAGCTCTATACACACATGCCCGTTTGAGATATTCGTTAAGACACTGACGAACCAATTTCAGAAGTAATGCCATTACATCATTACTAAATGTAAAATATTTCCTATGAATTTGTCACATATTACTTTCAAAACAAGGAACACTATATCTTAATTTGCACGAAACACAGATCGCACATAAACACAGTCATCGGTCAGTAAAGAGAATGCACATTCCTGAAACATAACAATAATAAACACACGGTTTTAAATAATTTATTTAAACGATAAATTCCGAATTAAGTCACAGCAGATCTCATTTAAAATCACATGTCCAGGGATAGCTGATCCCCGTTTACCTACACCAGCGCCGCGTAGTGTAGGAACATATCAAACAGCAGAAGTCGTCACACTATGTACAGTATTATCCGCGCACTTTTTAGTGATAGCAGGACGAATAGAAATGAATAGTGTGACGACTCCCTCTGAATCACATGTTAACAGACACGGTGTACATGTTCTCCGCCACCTGCAGCGCTGCTGTCGTTAAAAGGGCCAAGTACGCGCGCTTTTTGTCGTCTTTATGTAGATGTGTGTAAACAGTTTGTGGTCTTTTTCGGTAGTTTTATACTTTTTCCAGTTTTATACGTGCAAAATATCTGGGGTTAACTTTTCGTGAACTAAAAATATTTAGGCATTTGAGAAGTAGGACGTATACTTGGGCATATGCTTCAATTTACTTCCGCATCTGAATATGCCTACAACTTGCCATGTCCCGAGTTGCAAGTCGGGTTACGATCAAAAATCGAATGAAAAACGGCATTTTTTTTCACCCCCAAAAGATCCCACTCTGTTCTCGAAGTGGTCGAAAGCTATCCCACGTCAAGATCTGCCTTTAAGTGATAAAAGTCGTGTCTGTGATCTGCATTTTGCGGCCGAACTTATCAAAAAATGTGACAGTCTCATTATTAATGGTGAAAAAGTGGAAATTCCAAGACAGAGATGAAAACTGGATCCTACAGCAGTCCCACATATTTTTCCTAATCTTCCGAAATATTTATCACGAAACATCACAGTAAGAAGATCTCCATATCAACGCCAGTCTACCAAATTAGATGTTCCCTCCACAGGTGATTATTCCACACTAGCCTCCCCTAGCTCTGTATGCTCTAATCACAGGTTAGTGCTGATAACAAGAGGGTATTTAAGTTAAAAAAGAGAATTAAACATCTCCAGAGGAAAGTTACTTTTTTTGGCAGAAGATTAAAAGAAGAAAAGAAACAAATGCTGAACTAGAAAGGGAGCTTGAAGAAATTAAATCACCCAAACAACAGGTAAATATCCCTAATGAAAGACTAAGTGGGAAACAGAAGATAATAATTGATACCATACTGAAGAAGAGCAATACCAGAAGTTCAAAAGGCATGCGTTATGATCAGGAACTTCTACTGGAAGCACTCCCGTTGAAAATTAAGTCCCCGAAAGGTTACAGGCATTGTAGACAGCATGACCTTCTGCCACTGCCATCACCATCACATCTTCGCAGTCTGTTGAAAGGCCTGAAGTGTTCATACGGTATCAATCATCATTCAGTCAGTGCCATTTCTCAAGCCTTTAACACTTATGATGATGATGACAACAACAGGTTAGGAATATTAATATTCGATGAAGTTAAACTAAAAGAAGAAATACAGTTTAATGGCACTTCTTTAAAAATAGATGGGTACGTGGACTTTGATGATCTCACACCAGAAGATCAACAAGCAAATATTGCAAATCATGCCCTAGTGTTTATGTTTGTTCCACTCTTAAAGCACTGGGTGCAACCTATTGCAATATATGCAAGTCGCAATTCCACACCTGGTGACATACTGTCAAAAATAATAATCCAAGTTATTATTCAACTGGAAAATGCTGGGATTCACATTGTTGGATTTGTGTGCGATGGGAGTCAGACAAACAAGAAAGCTTGGCAAAATCTTGATATCAGTGGTAAACTAATGTAAGCATTCCCAATCCTGTGAGCTCCTCCAGAAAGATTTGGGCATTTTCAGATGCAGTTCATATCCTGAAATGCATTAGAAACTATTTTCTTGCCGAAGAAAATTCTACCTATAAAGGCCACACTTCAACTATTACAGGCTAGTTTATGAAAATGACACCCTCCAGAAGTCTGCAGGTTTGCGAGTATGTCCAAAAATAACCTCATCACATATCAACCCTAACGGTTTTCAGAAAATGAATGCTCGTTTGGCGTTCCAGTTATTCAGCAGGGCTATGGCAAATGCAATTCATTTTTTTAGAGACAGTCACACCAATGGTTTTGAAGGAAGTGAAGCCACAGAAATTTTAACAAGGGACCTCAATGATGTTTTTGATGCATTGAATGCCAAAACTCCCGACGAAGCATTATTTCCTGATTGTGAGAAATTTTATCGTTTGTGTGAAATGAGTGAGATCTTAAACGCACCAAACAATACATTCGCTTCTGAGAGAACTCTTGAGTCCATGCGTGTGACACTTAAAAGCACAATAGAACTTACACAGTATTTGTGGAGCCGCGGTTTTTCTTATGTGCTTACAGGCAAATTCAACCAAGATCCCTTGGAAAGGCACTTTGGTATCCTACGATCCATAAGCTGTGATGATCACCCTTCTACAGTGGACTTTTTGCATCTGCACATGTTACAATCAGTGTATGTCCCACTAAGCAATGCTATACCTAAAGGAGGTAATAGCCAGTCTGAAGTTGAAGTACCCTTAACATCATTTTTCAATCAGATTAGAGCCATGGCAAAAGCTGTTGCCAAAGACAATGCCAAAATCATAAGTACAGCTCAGGAGAAAATTTACAGCAAGCTTACTTTTGATCAGCCACCCTTATCAAGTTGGGAAGATGAACAAATAGTTCCTTTCACCAGTTCAAAAATGAATGTTATTCATCACTTCTGTGGGTATATTGTTAAACATGCAAGCAAAGTGACAGACTGTACAGCATGTATTGGGTCTCTGCAAAACAATACCGAGGAGGCAAAGGGTAGCCCGTTTACAGCTTTAAGAAGTCTACAGGAATATTGTAACTCATCCAACTATCTCATTTACCCATCAAGTGAATTATTATTTATGTTTTCTCATGTAGAGGAAGTTATTGTGAGAAATATTAGTGTACAAGAAGCATTATGGGGCGAAATATTTCAAGAATGCCTGGATAGTTTACCTTCAATTACTGTTTCTCATGGACTTGGGTGCTGTACTGAACATGCTCAGGACTTGGTACCAAAATTAATTTTTCATTACATACGATGCCGATTTTATTTCAGAATAAAAGAAGTAAGGAAAGAAATGCAAGCTTGTACGACCGCAAAACATACCCGGAAAATGTCCAAGGTGTCCAGTTAACTGACTGATGTGGTGAAGTGCTGGTAAGATTCATTAATCTGAGCATGTTAACATATAATTTAACTTAAATAGTTATGTAGGAATTACATATGTATGACATAACGGTACGTAACATCATTTGGGTGCCTGCAGAGTTTTAATATGCTTATATTACGTAGCATGTACACTAACAGTTGAACATGCTTTAAGGTTATAATTAATAATTGCAACTGAGTTTGATTTCGTGGTGAATTTATGAAATATGACTTAGCTCTGTGCACACATACCCGTTTGAGATATTCGTTAAGACACTGATGAACCAATTTCAGAAGTATTGTCATTAAATCATTACTAAATGTAAAATATTTCCTATGAATTTGTCACATATTACTTTCAAAACATGGAACTCTATATCTTAATTTGCACGAAACGCAGATCGCACATAAACACAGTCATCGGTCAGTAAAGAGAATGCACATTCCTGAAACATAACAATAATAAACCCACGGTTTTAAAATAATTTATTTAAATGATAAATTCCGAATTAAGTCACAGCAGATCTCATTTAAAATCACATGTTCATTGACAGCTGATCCCTCTTTACCTACACCAGCGCCGCGTAGTGTAGGAACATATCAAACAGCAGAAGTCGTCACACTATGTACTTCTATTCGTCCTGGTGATAGATTTACACCCTAGTGCTGAAGCGGTCGACTTTGGTTATCTTCGAGATTCGTATTGGCAACCTTTGAAACACAAACTAAGAATCGCTTATCATCGCTGTGCGCCATCTGGCGTACACTTTAAGTACTCGTACTGTTGTTGTTTACACAGCAAAGCCAAACCATAGAATTCATGCTAGGAACAAGTTTCGCAACGGGAAATGTTATATAGTATTAAATATTGTGTGTGTGACACAGTTGTTTGCTTAAAATAATAAAGGTTTATAAAATTCATATCGATCGATCATATTATCGATTCAATTCAGATTTCATTTCCATTCAGTTGGCAGTATTGACGGAACCCTTCTTACTTCTCCAACGAGTACGAAAATCTATCACTAAAAAGTGCGCGGATAATACTTCTATTCGTCCTGCTGTAGCAATGAAATCTGTCGGTAAATGGCGGAAGACAAGCGCGCAGCTCTGGCGACCGGGCGAGTGACAATCCTCGTAATAGAAGTGTCCCTGTATATTTCTTAACATTATGGCAGATTACTAGCTTTCGAAAACGATATCGTACCAAAACATCAACGGAGTGGAATAGCTAGGCGCATAGATGTCACCAAAGAAGACCTTACACTTTTTGTTTTTTAATTACAAAAGGGGACACACATCGTAAGATAGTTTCAAACAGTTCAGGTTTCATCCCCATGTACAAAACGAATTGATGAGAATCATTTCTTGCAGTAGACCACCGAAATCACCCTGAAGTAACCTTCTCTGATTCAAGGGATGAACCCATTTTTTGCACCGTTGTTTACTTCGCCTCCATGTACATAGTTCCCAGGAGCAAAGCAAGAGATGTTTGGAGTACGGTAATATGAATTCCGCTACCACGTTGTTTAATTCCATCGAGATTATTTTAAAATATAAAACTGCGAGATAGGCTAAAATCCGAATTCCGTGTAAATAACATGGTAGTGTTTTGATTGGCTGCTGTGTACTCTTTACGCTCATGTTACGTTCCTCCATTGTGACTGCCACAAGTTTTACGTTGATTTTACGATTAAATTACGTTGTTAAGTTTACGTTTGCATTGTAAAAATAGCTCATCGATAAAATCATTAAAGTCTTTGCTCCAGTCAAATTAACTGTAGACCGAGCTCGATAGCTGCAGTCGCTTAAGTGCGGCCAGTATCCAGTATTCGGGAGATAGTAGGTTCGAACCCCACTGTCGGCAGCCCTGAAGATGGTTTTCCGTGGTTTCCCATTTTCACACCAGGCAAATGCTGCGCCTGTACCTTAATTAAGGCCACGGCCGCTTTCTTCCCACTCCTAGCCCTTCCCAGTCCCATCGTCGCCATAAGACCTATCTGTGTCGGTGCGACGTAAAGCAACTAGCAAAAAAAAAATTAACTGTAGAAGCACTCTGTCGCACTGATGCGAATTTATGCACAGCTGATGCTGCCCTTAAGTTTCTTTCTAACCAGTAAATGACAATAGCTCCGAGTTGACTTCTAAATTCAAGATACATTTACAAAAGCGCATGAAGGATCGCCGAAGACATGAGTTGAGTGGCGTATTATGCTACCCACAAAATCCTCATTGTGACAATGTGGCGTTGGCGTTCGATGATGAAATAAAGCGTACATATTCTAGTCCGAGCAAAGTCCTGATTAAAAAACAGATTGTTTCTTTAATTGAGAGATTGAATAGTAAAAAAAAATGGCGAAGAGGAGGAACAATATGCAAGTCGAGCCTACAAAAATACAGAAAAAAAGTGATTTGACGCTCAAAGAAAAGCTTCAGCTGGAAATAGAAAACAGCATGAAAATTATGTCTCCTGAAGCATTAAATGAAAATGAAATTTTCAGAATTGTTAAGAAGGAAATGAACCTATACGAGTCTTCAAATTCTACTCGGGGCTAAAACCTGGAGCAGACTTATAAGTAATTATTAACGATTCCTCCAACTTCCATCGAACCTGAACACGCTTTCTCAGCAACTGCATATACCAGGTGGCTCCCGAACGACGTACTTTCTACATACACTGACTGACAGAGCAAATGCAACACCAAGAAGGAGTGGTCAGAACTTTATGCCAATTGCAGGGTAGACTGACGTCACTGAGGTATGCTCATGATGTGAAATGCGCCGCTGTGCTGCGCACGTAGCGAACGATAAATGGGACACGGCGTTGGCGAATGGCCCACTTCGTACCGTGATTTCTCAGCCGACAGTCATTGTAGAACGTGTTGTCGTGTGCCACAGGACACGTGTATAGCTAAGAATGCCAGGCCGCCGTCAACGGAGGCATTTCCAGCAGACAGACGACTTTACGAGGGGTATGGTGATCGGGCTAAGAAGGGCAGGTTGGTCGCTTCGTCAAATCGCAGCCGATACCCATAGGGATGTGTCCACGATGCAGTGCCTGTGGCGAAGATGGTTGGCGCAGGGACATGTGGCACGTGCGAGGGGTCCAGGCGCAGCCCGAGTAACGTCAGCACGCGAGGATCGGCGCATCCGCCGCCAAGCGGTGGCAGCCCCGCACGCCACGTCAACCGCCATTCTTCAGCATGTGCAAGACACCCTGGCTGTTCCAATATCGACCAGAACAATTTCCCGTCGATTGGTTGAAGGAGGCCTGCACTCCCGGCGTCCGCTCAGAAGACTACCATTGACTCCACAGCATACTGTAGACGTGCACGCCTGGCATGGTGCCGGGCTAGAGCGACTTGGATGAGGGAATGGCGGAACGTCGTGTTCTCCGATGAGTCACGCTTCTGTTCTGTCAGTGATAGTCACCGCAGACGAGTGTGGCGTCGGCGTAGAGAAAGGTCAAATCCGGCAGTAACTGTGGAGCGCCCTACCGCTAGACAACGCGGCATCATGGTTTGGGGCGCTATTGCGTATGATTCCACGTCACCTCAAGTGCGTATTCAAGGCACGTTAAATGCCCACCGCTACGTGCACCATGCGCTGCGGCCGGTGGCACTCCCGTACCTTCAGGGGCTGCCCAATGCTCTGTTTCAGCAGGATAATGCCCGCCCACACACTGCTCGCATCTCCCAACAGGCTCTACGAGGTGTACAGATGCTTCCGTGGCCAGCGTACTCTCTGGATCTCTCACCAATCGAACACGTGTGGGATCTCATTGGACGCCGTTTGCAAACTTTGCCCCAGCCTCGTACGGACGACCAACTGTGGCAAATGGTTGACAGAGAATGGAGAACCATCCCTCAGGACACCATCCGCACTCTTATTGACTCTGTACCTCGACGTGTTTCTGCGTGCATCGCCGCTCGCGGTGGTCCTACATCCTACTGAGTCGATGCCGTGCGCATTGTGTAACCTGCATATCGGTTTGAAATAAACATCAATTATTCGTCCGTGCCGTCTCTGTTTTTTCCCCAACTTTCATCCCTTTCGAACCACTCCTTCTTGGTGTTGCATTTGCTCTGTCAGTCAGTGTATAAATGTCCCGTATTCACAAATGATGAATGGGATGTCTACCAACTGATTTTCACAGGGAAACCTCTGCCAGCGGGCAGGTTACGTCAGAATATGAAGAGATAAGAACGGGAGTGTCACTCGCAGCATATTACTCAGCGCCACCGTTCTAATGCACCCCTTGCAGTAGTAAGCCTCGTTTTCCACCGCATACTTCTAGGCTGGTGTATGGTACATCCGCACTATATTTGCTGTATGCATTTCGGCACTGGCTAGTGTGATCAGCAGCGATGAATAAACATACATTACTTTAAACTGGACAACCGGGTCGGAATGCAACAGAAGCCCCAAACAGACGTATGCCTTCTACAAACGTATTTCGCCAAACAGTATTAGTTTTTGTTTCATACAATCAACTCTTTCATCGAGTGGAATGTCTACGTGTGTATAAATTAATCGGTTATTAGATTTCCTTTACTGCATCTTTGACGTATCTACAAACAGTAGCGGCGATTAGGGGGTGGTATGAGGAGGGACAGTTTGTGGAGTAAACATTACATTTTTATTTCACTTTAGCCAGCTAGAACTAGGAGTTATTTTTAAACAAAGCTCTTTGTACAAGCCTTGTTGTCTTATATGCTAAATCTTTCCTTTATTTTCTTTAATTAACTTAATTATTGGCGGAAATACGCACAAAACGCTGTTTGTCGCGGCTAACCGATTTGTATAGCGCTACTCAAGTAGTGGAGACTTTGCATGTGCTGCGAGGAAGGGTAGTAGGGTTAATTTTTCTTTTTTTGCCAAGGTCGTGGCCACTGAGTTATAATTTTCCCGCCTGCCGCGCGCATCGTCCGTCTGGCAGTATCTTTAGTGTCTGCTAGTTTCTTAGTGTGTATTCAAGTACTAAATGATTTTTAATTGCATATTCATACCGTATTTATATGTAATTGTACCGGGCGAGCTGGCCGTGGGGTTACGGGCGTGCAGCTTTGAGCATGCACTCGGGACATAGTGGTTTCGAATCCCAATGTCGGCATCCCTGAAAGTGGTTTTCCGTGGTTTCCCACTTTCATACCAGGCAAATGCTTGGGCTGTACCTTAATTAAGGCCACGGCCGCTTCCTTCCATAAGTTCTATCTGTGTCGATACGACGTAAAGTCAATTGTAAAAAAAATTTAATAGTAATTGTTCACTCCCTTTCCATCCCCGCCCAAGGGAGTGCTATGAGCGTCGTACACAACAGTTTATTTTTTCCAGATAGTAAGTCATATGTGTCTCAATTTTGGTTGGCAGCTATGCCCAAACATACATGCATAATCTAGCTGCTGTAGAATCCTGGAACTGACGTTGCCACGGTTACGGCCGTTCATTTCTTTATCCGAATCCTAGAGCAGGGGTAGTGTGGTTCCAATATCTCCGTAACGGTTGGTTTTAGGGCCTTAAAACATGGTTTTCGGGCCCGAAGGGTTTACCAAGTTTTGTTCTTTGCGTCAAGGGGCTTAAAATGAGCTTTGTCTCGTCCTTGTACGACAAATTCGATTTCGCCTATATTAGCCTATTATTTTAATATTTTTAAATCTCCCCCGTCGCCCACCCTCAAATTGTTTTGAAAATACAATACAGCCCATGTTACTCACTGGCAATGTAGCTTTCTATAGGTGAAGTAACTTTTAAAATTGGTTTAGTAATTTTGAGTCTATCTGTTACAAACAAATATACAAATGTTTCCTCTTTGTAATATTAGTATAGAAGTATAGATTACATCCGTACACATACGGTTGCCGTCAGGAAGGGCATCCAGCCGTAAAACAGTGTCAAATCCCCATGTGCGACAGGTTACGGCAGTTCATTACTTCATTCGATTCCTAGAGCAGGGGTAGTGTGGTGCCAATATCTCCGTAACGGTTGGTTTTAGGGCCCTAAAACATGGTTTTCGGGCCCGTAGGGCTTACCGAGTTTTGTTCTTTGCGTCAAGAGGATTAAATTGAGCTTTGTCTCGTCCTTATACGACAAATTCGATATTTTGCCTATATTAGCCCATTATTTTTATATCTCCCCCCTCCCCCGTGCCCCCCACCTTGAATTGTTTTGAAAATAAAATACAGCCCATGTTACTCTTGAGTCTATTCGTTACAAACAAACAAATTTTTCCTCTTTATAATATTAAGTAAAGTATAGATGTAATTAATATGCACTGTTGATTATTCGTAATAATAGTTAATTTGAGATTTTTATTCAATGCTGCAGCCTATAATAAAATTTTCACCGGGTCTCCCAAACATACTACGGGGCAGGTTAAATACATTTACTTAATAAATAACATAACACAAAGAAATAATTTAGCCCAGTGAAAGGAACGTTGGTATTATCTCCCGCTGAAATACAATTACCGGTACAACTGATTTTTTTTTTACAATTGGCTTTACGTCGCAGCGACATACATAGGATTTATGGCGACGATAAGACAGGAAAGGGCTACGCGTGGAAAGGAAGCGACCGTGGCCTTAAATAAGGTACAGACTCAGCACTTGACTGGTGTAAAAACGGGAAACTACGGAAAACCATCTTCAGGGCTGCTAACAGTGGGATTCGAAACTACTATCTCCCGAGTGCAAGCTCACACCATTTGTGCACCTCGCCCGGTACAATTAAATAGAAGTACGGCATGATTATGCAACTAAAAATCATTTAGTATTTGAATACACACTAAGAAACTAACAGACACTAAAGAGACTGCCAGATGGACGATGCGCGCGGCAGGCGGGTGAATTATAACTCAGTGGCCACGACCTTGGCAAAAAAAAAAATGTACCCCTACTACCCTTCCTCACAGCACATGCAGACTCTCCACTACTTGCCGTAGTGCTATACAAATTGGTTAGCCACGACGAACAGCACTTTGTGAGTATTTCCGTCAATAGTTATGTTAATAATTAAAGAAAATAAACGAAGGAATTAGCACATAAGATAACAAGGTTTGTACAAACAGCTTTTTAAAAGTAATTCCTAGTTCCAGCTGGCTAAAGTGGAATAAACATGTAATGTTTACTCCACAATATGGTGGCGGGGGCGACTATCTCTCCTCGCCCCCCCCCCCCAATCGCCACTACTGTTTGTAAACACTCCAAGGATGCAGACAAGGAAATCTAATAACTTATTCATTTACACACGTGTAGACATTCCACTCGATAAAGGAGTTGCTTGTATGAAACAAAAACTAATACTGTTCGGTGAAGTACGTGTGTAGAAGGCATACGTTTGTTTGGAGCTTCTGTTGCATTCCGACTAGACTGTCCAGATATTCATCGCTGCTGAACACACTAGCCATTGCAGATAAGCAGACAGCAAATATAGTGCGGCTGTACCTTACACCAGCCTAGAAGTATACGGTCGAAAACGATGTTTACTCATGCAAGGGGTGCATTAGACCGGTAGCGCTGAGTAACATGGTGCGAGCGACCGTCAGGTTGTAATCTCTTCATATTCTGACGCAACCTTCCCGCTGCCAGTTGTGCCCCTGTGAAAATCAGTTGGTAGACTTCCCATTCACCATTTGTGCATGAGGGACATTTATAAGTAGAAAGTACGGCGTTCGGGAGCCACCTGGTACGTGCAACAAATTGAGAAGCAGGTTTGGTGATGAGACAATGGACGCGTTGTTATTTCTCAGATCATATTTTAGCAATTCAAATTAGAATGTTCCTATTAAATTAGTTTTCTTTCTATTTACGAGAAATGTGAAATGTTGCTGATTAATGTTATTTTTAAATACTTTTTGCCATAAAACTTTCTACCTACTTATTATGTTGTTACATGAAAGTCGTCTATTTAGTCTACGTTCAGAGAGATAGCTGTTAATTTTCAAAGTTTATTTGCATAGTTTGATATATATAGGTTTTAAAAATTTATGTAAGTTTACTGATTCTTGGAAAACAATAATTTTAACATACAGACTGAGTGATTTTAAATCTGGTTAGTGACTCTAAGTATGATTAGTTAGAGTGATTATATTAGCTAGATGTGTCGACCCCGTGGTGTAGGGATAGTGTGCCTGCCTCTTACCCGGAGGCCCCGGGTTTGATTCCCGGCCAGGTCAGGGAATTTTACCCGGACCTAAGGGCTGGTTCGAGGTTCACTCAGCCTACGTGATTAGAATTGAGGAGCTATCTGACGGTGGGATAGCGACCCCAGTCTCGAAAGCCAAGAATAACGGCCGAGAGGATTCGTCGTGCTGACCACATGACACCTCGTAATATGCAGGCCTTCGGGCTGAGCAGCGGTCGCTTGGCAGGCCAAGGCCCTTCAAAGGCTGTAGTGTCATGGAGTTTGGGTTATTTTATTAGCTAGATGTATACCGTAAAATATGTTGATTTTGTCTAAATTTCGATTTGCTGATTAAACAACTGATTTATGTAAGATTTTTTTTTTGGTAACCTTCAATCCCGGGACTGACCAAGTGTAATCCAGAAATCCCGGGATCAGAAATAAGGGCCGGGATCGAGTTCCCTACATATAACCAAATGTCTCAGCTGAGAGCTAATATCACTTACTGGAACCTTGTAAGGCAAGGGGGGCAATGTAACTGCCTCCTTGGCAGCTTTATCTGCTAACTCGTTTTCCTCAACACTCATGTGGCTTGGGAGCCATATAAACGTTATTTTGGGCCGGGATCCGAACACCCGGCCATCAGGTCCTGGATCCGCTGCACCAGAGGGTGCCGAGGAAAACAGGTATCGATAGACTGTAGCGAGTTCAAGGAGTCAGAAAGTGTCGGCGCTCATCGGACAGTGCGTACCGCAGAGCTTCACAGATAGCATAGAGCTCTGCTGTATACACACTACAGGTTTTCGGGAGAGCAAAAAGAAACCTATCGTTATCGACAACGAACGCATAGCCCACTTTCCTTTCTGCCCTCGAACCACCCGTGTAAACGACGACTGAACCTGGATACCGGCCAACAACGGACAGGAAGAGCCTCCGATAAATCGAAGGGTCCGTGTTTTCGTTCGGGCCAGTGTGCAGATCCAGGATTATTTCAGGTCGCCGTATTATCCAAGGAGGTACCCCACTTGGTTGTCTGTCAAGACAGGAAACAGAAGGTACATTAAACAATCTGTGAATGCTATCCAAGCGTATTCCAACCGGCCGCAATGCTCGAGGATAAGCAGCTTACAGCCGACGGTTTCCATTGTGGAATACGGAAAGATAGCTTGGGTGAAAGCATAGGACAGAAGCATTTGCCTCAGATGTAAAGGCGGCACACCAGATTCAGCGAGCAGGCTAGCAATGGAGCTTGTACGAAAAGCACCCGTTGCCAACCCACCCCGCTCTGGTGGATGCTATTCATTTTCGCAAGGACGCTTAGCCTTGCGGATCCATATGCTGTATCTGGATAAGATATGTGCCCTATAAAATCGTAGGAGAACCGTGCAGTCAGCCCCCCCCCCCCCCAATTAATACTGGTAAGAAACTTCAAAATATTCAACTTCTTAGTGCATTGCACTTCTAACTGCTGCACATGTGGCTTCTGCGATAACTTACTATCGAAAAGGAGCCCAAGGAATGGGTGTCAAATACGGGAAGAGCGACATTTCCTAAATGATGCTCAGGATGCGAGTGAAGAGTGCGCTTTCGACAAAAGTGCATGACGGAGGTCTTTGAGGTTGAAAACCGAAAGCAATGTTCTAAAGTACAGTTCCACTCTCCCTCTCTCCTAAGAGCTTGCTGTAATTGTCGCTCTGCTACTGCCGTATTATGCGAGTTATAATGCAGAGCAAAATCGTCCACATACAGCGGAGGTATTACTGCTGAACCAGCAGCAGCGACAATACCAAGGCATTCGCGAACATAGTGACACTAAGAGCCGATCCCTGTGGGATTCCATTTTCTTGAACGTAGTACTGCGAATATGCCCTCCCTACTCGGACACGGAATAGACGGAGGGACAAAAATTTGCAATGAATACCGGCAAGATACTTCGGAATCCCAGCGATGCAGCACTGAAAGGATACCATATTGCCATATGGTGTCATAGACCTTTTTTTAAGTCAAATAAAACAGCCACCAAATGCTGTTTGCGGAGAAATGCATCCTGGATAGAACTCTCCAGGCGTACCAACTGGTCAGTGGTCGAGCGAGCGGCTCGAAAACCTCACTGGTACTCGGACAAAAGTCCTTGTTTCTCAGACACCACACAAGTCGGCGATTTAGCATCCTCTCAAATAGTTTACACGAACAGTAAGACAAATAGGTGTGTAACCTCCTGCATACCTAGAATTTTTGTCAGGCTTGAGGACAGGAATTAATATGCCCTCTCGCCACTGAGACGAAAACTCACCCTCTATCCAGATTTGGTTGAATACACGAAGGAGATATAATAGACTATCCTCACTAAGGTGTTTCAAAATCTGGTTATGGCATTGTCTGGTGCAGGAGACGTACCATTGCAAAGCGCCAAAGCGCTGTGGAGTTCCCACTCCGTAAAGGGCACGCTATAGTCCTCTGAAGTGTCCCGCTTCAGAGCGAGGAAATCATAATGGTAATTCCCGGAGCCAGACACATCCGCGAAATGACTGGCTAGATGGTTAGCAATCGAGAGTGGTTCAGTGACGATACTGCCTGCAATGGAAATTCCCGGCAAAGAAGAATATCCTTGGATACTCGAAATACGTCCACACTTGAGATGACGTCATAGAAAACACATATCTTTCCCACGAATCTTTCTTACTTTGTCGAATAAGAACTAGCGCCTAAGCGCGGAGTTACCAAGTTGGCCACGGTAGGCTGCCTACGATATCGTTCATGAAAGCGACAGCATTCTTTAATGGCTGCTGCAAATTCTTCGTTCCAACAAGGAACAAGTTTTCGGCGGGGAGTTCCTGAAAAGGATGGAATGGACTACTCAGCAGCAGCAAAAATAACTTGTGTTATGTAAGTTATTTCGCCGTCTACGGTCCGCCTAGTCATGTCGTTAAAGACAGCTAGTGGTGTGAACTTTGGCAAACAGCATGTTTAAGAATCCATCGAGGAGGAGCCTCGACGGATTTTTGTATAAACAAAGTAAGAATAATGGGAAACACAGAAATTGTGTGTATTCCACCGAAACGGCGGAACCAACGTTCGGCTGCACAGATTTACATCTATGCGAGAGTATGTGCCGTAACGTACAGTGAACTGAGTTAGTTCACTTGTGTTCAAAATACATAAATCCAGCTCTGTTACTAATGTTTCCAACTCTCTTCCCCTAGGGCAAGGCGTCTCAGAGCCCCATATGGGGCGATGGGCGTGAAAATCTCCCAATAATAGGAAGGGAGGTGGAAGCTGATCTATAAGATCAATGACGTCATTTATGTTAAGAGGCTTTGCTGGTGGAAAATAAACATTACACACTGTTGATATGACAGGCAGCGGTATCCGCACCGCAACTGCTTCCAGTTGGGTTCTTAGAGGAACCTCTTTGCTATTAGTATCAGAACGGAAAAAAATACCCACGCCACCGGACGCCCGGTGAGCATAACATCGTTCTGTCGAGTATAGTCTGAAATTTCTCAAGACTGTATGATGACTGGTCTGAAGTTTGTCTCCTGAATGCAGATTATACTCGCTGCGAACTCACTAATGAGCTGCCGCAGCTCAGCAAGATGCCTATCATAACCGTCACAATTCCGCTGCATTAGTGACATAGTGTGGACTAAAAGAGAGTGTGTTAGGTAATGAGCGACAAATTGCTCTTAAACCTAAACACTATCATCATCTACATCCGTAGATCCAGATTACTGATCGACATTCATCCCATCATCAACAGGCGGTGGGACTGACGCCCAGAACTTCGACGTATTGTGGGGGCGGGATTTCGCCCTACGAGGGGAGCGCGCAGGTTTTGGAGCAGACGTACCTGTTGGCGCTGTTTCATACCCTCCAGATGAAGGGCATGATTTCCTCTTCGCAGGAGAAGTCGGGAGCGCTTGGTAAGGGAGCTCCGCTTCTCCGCCTTCGTTTCTTGTTTAGACGGGCTGGGAGATGTTTTCCCAGCCCTATTCGACATAGCCGCCTCCGCCGGCGTGGGAACGGCTTTTGCCGACCTCTTTGAGGGGGAGGGGAGGGCTCCGGCTTGGGAGTCCCAGCCAGCACAGTCTTCTTTGTGGTCGAAGGTGGGGTGGTCCCCCTTCGAGCTTTTACTCTTTGCGGCATTGCTCGGAGGAGTACCAGCCACCTTGGGCGCAGCGATCGCAGCGGATTTTGGATATAAACGACGAACCTGGAAGACTCCGTGCTGTCTTCGTGTAGTCTAACGTCTTGGCGTGCGCACTGATAGAATTGAACTTACGGCGCGCTTCTTGGCAGGAAAGAACATCCATGGTCTTAATCTCCTGGATCTTCATCTCGTCGAGATATACCGGACAATTTCGATCTAGAGGCGAATGAAGACCAGGGCAGATAGTGCAGCTGTAAAGAGTTGTGCATTCTTCCGCACCGTGAGCTCCTCTGCCACATGTACCACATACAGACTTATTCATGCAACGAGATACCATGTGTCCGAACCTCTGGCATCGAAAGCAGCACATGGGAGGCGGGATGTACGGCCTCACATCTCAGCGATAGGTTGTCACCTTGACTTGTTCTGGTAACACTGACAATTTAAATGAGACAATGAACGCACGCGTGGCAACGTCCTCGCCGTTGACTTCGCGCGTAATGCGCCGGACGTGTCACGCCACGGTGCTTCATGTCTTCCATCAACTCATCGTCCAACTCGTTGGCTGAATGGTCAGCGTACTGGCCTTCGGTTCAGAGGGTCCCGGGTTCGATTCCCGGCCGGGTCGGGGATTTTAACCTTCATTGGTTAATTTCAATGGCCCGGGGGCTGGGTGTTTGTGCTGTCCCCAACATCCCTGCAACTCACACACCAAACATAACACTAACCTCCACCACATTAACACGCAGTTACCTACACATGGCTGATGCCGCCCACCCTCATCGGAGGGTCTGCCTTACAAGGGCTGCACTCGGCTAGAAATAGCCACACAAAATTATTATCAACTCATCGTCAGTGTTCAAGATGAGATCGGGGTGGAAGATAACTCCAGATTCAAGGTCTTGTGCTCTTCCACTTTGACGGGAATATCGCCAAAGTGGTCGCACTTGAGCAACCAATCACCTTGCAAGGCAGTGCGCGTCTTTAACAACAAACTACCGTTGTGCATTTTCTACAGATCTTCCAGTTCGCCGTAGACAACTATGTGTCTACTAAACAAAATAGTCTTTACCAGCTTGAAGTCACTCCCATCAGTTCAGATAGCAACCAGAAACCTAGGGAAGCTCGATCCCATTCCTTCAAGCTGCACTTATTTCCAGAGGGTTGAACACCTCAAGGAATCACAAGTTAAAGACTTCGGTGGGGGAGCAACTTGAGCAGGCTGATGACGTTTCGTAGCCATGCCCGAAATCATCCTCCCCGAATGCCAGACACTCCGATCAGGGGCCTCTGTAGCCGAACCAAGTAGCCAAGGCAATCCCACCTGGTCGTAGCCGGTATTGCCCGGGGCCCAATTTTGGACGATGCCTAATACGGAATGACTGAGGCAATGAGCACGACGACTCCCCTCCTCCGACCACCCGCAATAGCATGTAACCAACAGCGTGTACAGAGTACTAAATATAGAGAAAAATAAAAAACAATTGATAATAATATGTCCTTCTGGCATTCGGCTGTACGGGGACCTGTGTTGTCAGGCAGATAGTAGGATACATGGCGCTTCTACCTGCAAGATCCCTGGGTGATCACAAGCGAGCTTTCGGGCGTAATCGCACATGTAAGAGGCCCATCTCCGAGCAGCACGCACATCAAAAATTTTGAATCGGTCTACAACTAACCCTCAAAAAACAATGAAACATAAAGAGGGGACCAATGGCCACATGACCATTTTAGGCAGGGATTATCTGTGAATGTATTCAGCCCCTCCCATCCACAAGGGGTCCAACACATTATACCAAACCGAAATCCATGTCCGCACCTACGTTGCCCCATTTAGTCGCCTCTTACGACAGGCAGAGTCACCGCGGGTGTATTCTAAATCTGCGTCCCCCACCCGCAGGGTTTTTTACCCTTTTAGTCGCCTCTTACGGCAGGCAGGGGAAACCGTGGGTGTATTCTTCTTCTGCGTTTCCCGCCCACAGGGGGGTCAGTAATGTCTTCCTTGCAGTCATAAACTGTGTCTACGCATCGTGATTGAAAATTCCACTTAGTAGGACAAACATTTCCTCACCACCTCGTCAAGTATCGCGGTCCGCTGTGGGCTGTTGGAGAAGAATACCAATGTTGGTAATATTGTGGATGGTGCGGTACGGCGTAATCTAGTGGCGTGGAAATTACCGTTGCGTGAGGAGAGATAGCAGGGATGAAGCCATCTCCGTAGAGTGGTGCCATCTAACGGGGACATCTGGAATTGTTTCTCGATAGGGGACTTTCGTGCAACTCCAAGACAGATACGGGGGGGGGGGGGTGCTACCCGATGATATACACTGTACCTAGCATATAGGCTTATCCTCGGATCCCTGTTGGAACTATACTGCGGCGCGCTGTGCGCTGGGGAGTTGCCGTAGGAAGGCAAACACTCCTCAGTTTGATTCGAAGACGGCAGAGTTTATTGGTTCGTTACGAAGCATTAGTACATCGAGCGACCAAAGATGGTTGGTTTTAACACATTTTAAAGTGTACGTTAGGTTTATTAAACTACAAAATGGAAAGAAAAGACGACAAATCAAGTGTAGAATTATTGGGAGTTGTGCAACACTCTAACAGTACCACGCACCGCACTTGAGGATCATTCACAACAATCCGAACATCTTACGGCTATCAGAATGTCCATATTGAAGACAACAATCCAACGTCTTGGACTTACAAACACTTGGACTGACTCAGGAGACATCGTAATTAAGAAGGTTGACGGGGTGAAATTAAGTGTGTGCCAGTTAAAGGAACTTCCTATGGCATAAGCTTATGTTGCGGTACTGCCGTATCACTTGACAATGTGAGTCCACTCCAATTCTTTACCGTAAGTCACAACCGAGGAGATTATCTTCTTAAATGCATACCACAAACGGCCGTAAGCCCTCTGGCCACAGCAATACTTTTCCTTGTCGTACTTCCCCTTCCCCGCCCCGAACCCCCCCCCCCCCCTTGAAACTACAACACACATTCTCCAGTCTGCCCTAAATAAAAGCGCACTACTGTATTATGTCACATTAATGCCCAGAGTTTAGTTTCTCAAACTTGTATAGATGAACTAAAAGCTATTTTTGTTACCGTGTTTTTGTGGTAGTTATGCGTGAAAGAAGGTGCGGGGTGGTGAACGGGTCTCAAGCTACTAAAGTAAAATTAATTTAAAATTTAACCAGGTTATATTTTCTTTTCAAAAACAAAGAAATAACAAGCATGGCAGGTACAAAGTAGCAAGTCAAAGGGTAGTTACAATATTTACAGGATTTGGGCTTCGAGCCCTGAAAACACAATGCTAGGGCAATCAGCCCAATTTTACCCCAAACACAAGTTTCAACAGAGGGGCAGAAAACCCCATTCATGCCTAGGAGCCCTAGTTCCAAATTACTCTGAAAAGCCTCCACGAGGCATACAACACTCAATTTTCAAAAGAGCCACTCGCTCTCAAATTTAAGCCTCTCCCAGGCCACACCAAACTCCACCTTCAAGTTGTCCTCAACGGACATAAACACAGGGGTAAAATACCCAATCTACTGAGGTCTATTAAATGCAATGGAGGTTAATTAAATGACCTCTAAAATAACAATTTGAGAGGAGGCGAACTTGCACTCCTAATACACTTTGATTAAGACCTACTTGGCACTAGGCCGTTAATACAAGGGCTAATCCCATACTAAAGAGGTGACTTAAGAAGAGAACAATTTGTTTTACATTAACGAAGAATAGGTTGAGAAAAATAAGTTCACCTCAAAACAATATGAGTGGGAGCTCGAGAGGGTTAGCACTCTCTATCCCAGTATGTAGCTTTAAAAGAGAATATATAAAAGGGGTAGTTACATTTAGGAAAAGGTTACATGGTGGAACGCTTAGAACCCGCCCCGAGAGTTAAACTGCTGAGCAAGCAAAGAAAGAAGTTATTAATCGGCCATTACCTTGTTGTTGACCGCTGCCGAGGAAAGAGGCGCTTCCCGCCTCCTGCTATGTACTTTATACACTGAAAGATGGAACAGAAGTGGCCCGGAGACCCTAAAATCAGCAGTTTATATCCTCTCGCGGAAGGTTCTAGGTGTCAGGGGAATGAAAACACCCTCCCACAAACTTTTATTGGGTAGGATACAGCAACATATTCAAGATGGGGGAAGATACCTACGATTGGTCAGAAATTAATAACAGAAATTCGGGATTGGTTAAATGCAAAACAAGGGGAAAGAGAGGGGTATACAGCCAACTTAAACAATGACTGAAAAAATTTAGCAAGGAACAAATATTTGAAAGAAAAATTTCTCCAACAAAATAGTTCTTTGACTCCGCACTAGGGTGCACTATTGTTGATCTTCAGTAGTGTCCTCTAGAAGAGAAAGTTCACACTTCTTACTTCAAGCAAAACAAAAACACATCAAAAATGACACAGTTCAAAAACTCAAAATTTTCCACGTGGTGACATCTTCTGAGAAAGTAGAGAATTGATAGCGTAGATAAAGTTCAGACTTCCTCCAGCAGAGGAGTTTCAACTGGCGCAAATTTTAAATTAGCGGCGTGGAGGTGTACCGCCCGGTACAATTTTCACTCCACTTCCTTTGATATCATCTTATGCAGTGAAAGTTGGTTGAAAGTCAAACATCAGGCTACGAAACTGGAATTACCTGGCTACTGCCTTCTGAGGTTTATTAAACAACAAAATGGAAACAAAATACGACAAATGAAGTGTAAAATCATCTGTCAGTCGCCTCAAGAGTATGAACGAAAACTGGAATATATGTTCACAGAGATACAGGTCTCTACTGTGAAGTGCTTGGTAGATGTTGTATACAACCCACCCAAAGCTCGCCGTCTGAATAACTTAGAGACCGATCTTATTAGAGTGCACGCGCGGCTCCATAATACGATCTGCAGAGCTGCAGAACCACCAGAATTAAAGATATACAGCGATTAGCAATCCCATCCTTCATATTGAGTGGTGTTATCGAACCAGAGATTGATACCCATACAGATACTGGTGATCTGGCAGCCCTGTTTAGATCTGTGAACGACAGAGCATCAGGAGAGCACGCTTAACTACAGCTGTCTTCTGATAGGTGGCTAAGAGTCGCCCATAAGGTTATGTATGAACTGCACGCCTTGCAGAATGGCTGGCCTATGCTCTTGTGTATCACTCGGACCATAGAGTTAGTAAACAATCCCTGCAGCGAGCGAGCATGTTGAAATCTCAGCTGTTTCGCAAAAACCTCCCTCTACTGTACACATCAGTGTGAATAGAGAACTCTTAAAACTGTGTGGATATTGATCTTTCTTTCTTAATCTGATTACCCTCCAGGGTTGGCTTTTCCCTCGGACTCAGCGAGGGATCCCACCTCTACCGCCTCAAGGGCAGTGTCCTGGAGCTTCAGACTCTCGATCAGGGGATGAACTGGGGAGGATGACCAGTACCTCGCCCAGGCGGCCTCACCTGCTATGCTGAACAGGGGCCTTGCGGGGGGAAGGGAAGATTGGAAGGGATAGACAAGGAAGCGGCCGTGGCTTAAGTTAGGTATCATTCCGGCATTTGCCTGGAGAAGTGGGAAACCACGGAAAACCACTTCCAGGATGGCTGAGGTGGGAACCGAACCCACCTCTACTCAGCTGACCTCCCGAGGCTGAGTGAACCCCGTTTTAGCCCTCGTACCACTTTTCACATTTTCGTGGCTGAGCCGGGAATCAAACCCGGATCTCCGGGGGTGGCAGCTAATCACACTAACCACTGCACCACAGAGGCGGACGTGGATATTGATATGGTTCAAAATTCTTACATGTCAACATTCTCAGATACTACAATATAGTTGTGATGCTTCCGTTCAGTATAAAGAAAAACCAAGTAGCATAAATACAGGAGAAATGCGTGATAAAAGATGATGACAGTTCATGTTACGTCTTCAAACAAAGTACTTTATGATTGGGGGTATATATATTTCTCTATATTTTGTGTAAATGGCCAGGACTTGAGCATAATTCTATCCAACGACGAAAATGTATGTAATAGTAGTGAATTCTACCGAGTTAGGTAGTCATGAAAATGAAAATAGGAACGTTAGTACCCTCAGATGATGTTCCCCCTCCATTAAAAAAGCCGACTCGCAAAGATGTATGCAGGTCTTGGAATCTCTGTAAATATGAATGTCGATACTAGATCAACATTTTTTGATAAGCAGAAGAAATACTTTATTTTTGGTAACATTTTAATTGTTGTTTTTGGTACAAGTCAGTTATTTATATCGTCGATATCCCTCAAAATCGGGGTCTTACAAATTGAGATTACATCTACCTGTATTTTTTTCGGGAATTTCACACTTGATAGGACATGGAGCAAAGCGTTTCCGCGGAGTTGGAAGATGGATGCACGCACGCTCAACTGGCACTTCTCGTACGCAATGAGACCTTAGATATGTCTATTACACTTATTGCAATGACTGGGCATCACAGAGCAGAACCACCAACATAATTCAGCACGAGCCGCCACTGTTAGAGTGTTACCTATGTACGAACAATTTATAATGATGGGAGACTTTAACACAAACTTTCTAGACCAGATTCTTCCGAAACCACCCACCTAGTGAACACGTTTCAGGCATGCAATATGACTTTCTCCCACTCACCACACTTAAACTTCACACACACTACAGGACCTAGTAGTAACGAACAACCATGACAGAGTATTACATCACGGCCAGACATCTGCTTCTGGACTGTCAGCCCGTAATATTATCTTTATAACTTACGCACTGCAATGCACCAGACATAAACCTAAGTACGTGACTTACAGACTATAGCCGTATACACAACGAAAAATTATTCGAAGACGCTTTTTGGATGACGTGGTATGAAATTACTCATAAAACTAATATTGACGTCATGGTCACCAGTTTCAATAACATGGTACTACATATTTTTTACAAATACGCCCCTTTACGAACAGCACGCGTCTATAAAAGAGTCTCCCCGTGGTTAAATGATTATATTAGAGCAAAGATGGCTAAGCGGGATGAGGCTCATAGGAAATATAACATTACCCGACAGAGAAAACTTTATCTATTATAACGACTACGTAATACGACTCAGACCAGTAAGAAACACTCGACTACGGTTCGCCCATGACCTTATAAAACCTGACGTAAGACCCGCTACTTTATAGATGTTAATCCACCAATTTGAACTAAAAATAAACCGTACAAGGTAGATGATATGGAGATTTTTCTTGATGAGTTGAATGATCACTTCATGTCTTCCCATGTACAATTAAACGAAGAAGCAAAAGAACATTTTTGAGTGCAAATTACAAGACACCTCCCGTAGGTAGAGAGAAGTTTTATTTTACTTATGTCTCACCCCTACAAGTGAAAGCGGTTATCTTGCGAATTAAAACTAAATCCACAGGGGTGGACAATACATTTTGAAATCATTTAGGAAAAGGCTAGGAAAGCAACAGATAGGGAATCTGCTACCTGGGCGACTGCCCTAAATGCAGATCAGTATTGATTGATTGAAGAAAATTATCGACACTATTATTTCAGAATTGACATTCATATACTTCTCCCTACAAAACAGTACATTTCCAACCGTCTGGAAAATGGCCCTGGTACATCCTTTACCGAAGACAAAATCTCCTAGGCTAAACAGTGACTACAGACCTATTAATATACTGTCAATTGTAGCCAAGGGACTCGAACACATTGTACATAATCAAATCACAAACTATCTCAAAGACCACGACATACCAGACCCACACCAGTCAGGTTTCCGACGCAATCGCAGTACATGTACTGCCTTACTAAGCGTGACTGACGATATGACAGGTTATTAATGACCAAAAACTGACAATTCTAGTATTAATGGACTTCGGCAAAGCATTTGACTCTGCAGATCATGAGTTGCTCCTATCCAAACGTTATCACCTAGGTTCCCTACAGTACTCTGAGATGGATAGAAGCCTATTTACACGAACATCAACAACGCGTCGTCAATCAAGGTACCTTTTCTTCGGGGCAATTTGTGATAACAGGTATCCCACAGAGGTAAACACTAGCTCCATCATTATTTTCTGTGTACATCAACGACCTAGCTAAACAGCTGACGCATTGTAAACGTCACATTTATGCTGACCTAAACAATTTCAAATTTACTTTCCAGTTCAGTTTAAAGAAGAAACTAGTCGAAACCCTCGTTCTTCCAATATTCGATTATTGTGACGTAGTTTACAAAGACGAAAGCCGAACTTCGAGTCACAAAATGCCTGTGTAAGATTTATATGTAATGCGATATTTTCAGATGATGTTACCCAATATTACGTCGACCTCGGATTGCTACGCCTTAAAGACAGACCCACGCTGCATACCTGACCTCATTGCACCAAATCCTTACCGGTACCTTACAATCCCCAACTTACCGGTATGAACGATTTCATACCCTTTCTGAACACCATAATAAAAACACCAGAGCGCTGAACTCAACATTGCTCGCTATTTCTAAGATGAACTCAACATTGCTCGCTATTTCTAAACATAAATCCTCAACCTACAATAATTCCTCCACTGTTGTGGACAGCCGTGAATGGAACATCCTTCCGCAGGAGGTCAGAGGGATATCAAACCATGGAAGATTTAAAAGCATGTGCTCAAAATACCTTCATGAGACGAGCTCGTAGTGCGACAGTTTTCTCCTTCTCCTCCCGGTCTTTATTCTTATTATTATTGTATCATTCATCAATAGTGTTAGAGTACTCCGCTTCCCTGCATAGTTATCCTTATCCCGATCCCCATTTTGTAATGTTTTTCGCCCACAATTATAACATGAAGTCTGTAACATTCGTCAGAATGAGAAAATTTTGGAATTGGACAAATTGATTATATATAAAAGTACGTTTATATTATTATTATGTTTTAATCCCTTCGTAGATATTATATTGTTGTACGTAAGAAGCAAAATGTTCATTCATATTGTGTATTATGATAGATATTTTACGTACAGTAGAATAACACTGTAGCATAGACATTTCGGTCTTTTTTATTTATTCAATGATTTAATGTTTTTATTTTATGTTATTTATGCATTTCACTGGTTAAGTGTAAGACAGGAACACGTATCCCTAACTTTGCCAGTTAAAATTATGCATATCTATACATAACTCTTCACACTTATCCTTTCTCATCTAGGTTTGCTCTTTCCAAATGTGTCACGAGTAATCCACAGCTTTTCCAACTGCAGAAACACTTCTGTAGCTTGAAGCTACCCAACAAATATTTAGATTTCTTCCAATATGATACAGCTGATCAGCCACATGAAGCAAGTTCCCTTATTTTAAGGGGCAAGCACGTACAGTCGAAATAGTAGTGCTATCGAACCGCATCGCTATCATATACTTTTGGCAAGACCGACTCCAATCCTCAGACCTTAATGCTACTCTCGATCGTTCAAACATGGCGAATCGAGTAGCCGAAATTGTTGGAAATGTGGGTTTGTTTTGGTTTGTTGTTATCGTATGTAGTCAGTGTAATTTTATTAAATTTGACGATAAATGTTAGTGTCTTTGTAGAATATAAGTGTGCGAGTGTATTTATATGAGTCGGTGGGTACATAGGAACTGTAAGTATATGCAGTAATGTGAGAATGTGCTTGTTTTGATCGTATTTTTACTCATTAAAAAACATGAGTGCACTAGGTGGACCAGTTTTTAGTCTAACTATGGCAATGCCTCTCATACAACTATTCTTAAGTTTCCTACGAAATAGAGCATTAGAAGAGAAATCGATTAGGAATATACATCGTGATTATTTTGAAGTCCATGGCAAAACCGTAGCGTGCATACATCATTTTGAGGATAAGTCTGAGGTTAGGAAATCTAGTTCTCTACTTCCAAACTATTCGTGTTCCTCGAAAAATATTAACTTAGATAGAATATAATTGATATTGTGTTATTCCGTCAATGTATATGTGCTTCAAAGTATCTAGTGATTTAGATGCAAGTGTATTTTACAATAATCTGTGCTTTGTCTGCAGAAATGTTTGGCTGGATCTTGGAGTATAACAAAACTTATAAGTGTGACGGAGCAATTTGTATACTGTTACACAAAAGAAATAGTGACTTAGAGGGATTAGCTGGGTTTGTAACGTAGGGTTTTACACTACCAAGACCTTCCGATTCATGCTGTGTCTATCTGTTATCAAGCAGACTGTGCCGAACTGAAGCTCGTGCATGTGGTTAAATATCAATGTTTAGTCAATAGAGTTTTTCCACCCATGTTATTTAATGGGTAAAAACCTATTAAGCTATATCTTTAGTGTCTGAACGTTTCATCACTAAGGTTACTATTATTGCGTGAAGTGCTGTTATGCCATATGTCAACATTATATTAACATCATGTTAACATAATCATTTCGGGTGTACTTGATCTGAGTGACACCGAGCTCGAAAGCCGCAGTCGCTTAAGTGCGGCCAGTGTCCAGTATTCGGGAGATAGTAGGTTCGAACCCCACTGTCGGCAGCCCTGAAGATGGCTTTCCGTGGTTTCCCATTTTCACACCAGGCAAATGCTGGGGCTGTACCTTAATTAAGGCCACGGCCGCTTCCTTTCCACTCCTAGACCTTTCCTGTCCCATCGTCGCCATAAGACCTATCTGTGTCGGTGCGACGTAAAGCAATTAGCAAAAAACTAGCAATGATCTGAGTGACTCAGACGGTTAAGTTGGTAGATTCGATCCTGACTCAGTCCGGTGGTATTTGATGGTGCCAAATACGTCAGCCTCGTGTCGGTAGATTTATTGGCACGTAAAGGAACTATTGCAGGACTAAATTTCGGCATTTCGACGTTTCCGAAACCCGTAAAAAATGTAGTTATTAGGACGTAAAGCGAATAACATTATGATTTCGGGTGTACTTCCCATTCATTGGGTGGTGAATTTAAGAAATTTTCTACCACTTTAAAACTAAGGCAACAAGTTGTTTGTGTTTCACAGTTCTCATGAGAGCGAATAAATCGATGAATTTTGCACCTTAATTTATTTTCAATCCGGGAGATAGTAGGTTCGAATCCCACTATCGGCAGCCCTGAAAATGGTTTTCCGTGGTTTCACATTTTCACACCAGGCAAATGCTGGGGCTGTACCTTAATTAAGGCCACGGCCGCTTCCTTCCAACTCATAGGTCTTTCCTATCCCATCGTCGCCATAAGACCTATCTGTGTCGGCGCGACGTAAAGCCCCTAGAATTTTTTTTAAATATTCAAAATGATGCTAGAAATATCATTTTAACAGTTTTATTACGTATTTTCATCTATCCAGCCAAGTGAAATCTAAGAGAAAACGTTATTTGACGAATTGAAATGTCTAAATAATCAGCTTGTTGGTCTCTTTTCTAGTAGAATATATGTGATTCTAGTTGATTATATGTGGTGCATACTTGTTGGCGAAGCGTTTTCATACGTGTAAAAGTGATTTTCCTTACGATGTTACATTTATCATATTAAATTACCGCCGTTTATATAAAATGCACGTGATATTTTCGTGTTAGCCAATACCAGCAATCCGGCTACTTCGGCCGCCATGTTTTTCTTATATTACGGTCTGAGGATTGGAGTCGGTCTTGCTTTTGGTATTGCTTTATGGTACAGTCGATAACTACGAATGAGAGCAAGACCATCTTCAATATATCAGAACTTAATGCAGCTATCGATATTGGCTAAAATGGCGCCACGTTCGGCTTGTTCAAATGTAAACACACAGTATGTGCGAAGCATCACTTTAGTTTTTTCTGTTGGTTTGATTAGGAAACGTTAGTGTACTGATGTTTTCATTGAAATTTGGTTTTAAAACTAATCATTAGTTCAGCCCGTGGACCGTTATTCACACAGACGCGTAACGACTGTCGTTTGTTTAATCGCTCGGAAAGGATGTTCTGCAGCAGTGCTCAGTACTGCCAACCTCTGTACTTAGGAACTATGCTTCGAATTGAAGGCCCCTACTTTCGTATACGGTTAGGATAGGATCTAGACAAGACGACTGGTCTGGACGGTTAGGATTCTTGCCGTGGACAAGACCATTGGTCTGGACGTTTAGTAGCCGCGAAGCGGCGTTAGGCCCCTAGTTTCATGTACGGTTAGGATAGGATCTATATAAGACGATTGGTCTGGACGATTAGGATTCTTGCCGTGGAGAAAACCGTTGGTCTGGACGGTTAGCATTCTTGCCTTGGAATAGACCACTGGTCTGGACGGTTAGAAGCCGTGAAGCGGCGTTAGGCCCCTAGTTTCGTATACGGTTAGGATAGGATCTAGAAAAGACGATTGGTCTGGACGGTTAGGATTCTTGCCGTGAAGAAGACCATTAATCTGGGCAGTTATAAGCCGCGAACGATTTTCCCACAGTTATCTTGCCGAATCTCTCTTTAAGAGCTCTTTCCTCTTAAACGCTCGGGTGCACGAATTCCTCAAGGCTGCAGCAAACCTCTACCTTCCTCTACATTAAGGTAAGTTTCATGTAATTTTATTGTTCTATATTGTACATTGTTTTCTTCACATGTTACATTTACTTGTGCTTTTATTGTGCTGCGGTTGGTAACGGATTATCATCAACATTCTTGACGGGAAGGAGATCACGTGCCACTTTACATTGCCCAATAGGAATACAAGTAGCAACTTCAGAAATCATAATGGCGTGTAACAATCTTAATTAGGTTATACAAGTAAATGTGCTTCTTGGGGCGAGATGGTGGGTTCCTGGACATCGGAAAGAACACATGTCTCCTCTGAGACGCTCTCCAAGTGAGATTTCACTCATTCAACTCACTTGTAACATTACAAATTACGGCGGTCCAGCACGCGGTCCACCGTATTAGGACCGTGTTGTTCGTGTCGTGGGTCTGGATGTAAATCAAATAAAAGCAGGTGCACTCACATTCATATAAAGTGTACTCATCGTGATGATTTCGTAGTTGAGAATAATTCATTAGAGCGCATTAAAATATTCGAGGATACATTTTTCATTAAACAGGATATTTTCCGTGTTCTAATAGCTATTCGTTTCGATTAGGACTAAAGCTCTGAATTGGTGCCTATCTTAGTACATTTCCCTACTACTATACCTTTTGAGGTTATAAAAAGTGATAAAGCTATTTATTTTTAACTGTGAATGAAGATTATATTCTCTTTTTTAGAGGACAAAGTATCAACTAATATACT
Source organism: Anabrus simplex (assembly GCF_040414725.1). Classification (NCBI taxonomy): domain Eukaryota; kingdom Metazoa; phylum Arthropoda; class Insecta; order Orthoptera; family Tettigoniidae; genus Anabrus; species Anabrus simplex. The sequence goes on along the minus strand of NC_090265.1, from coordinate 1,095,883,726 downwards.
GTCACTTACAGTAAGTATTTACTAACCAACGATTTTGGTGTTATTGTGTTCTATACGAAAATGCAAGTGCCACCAGAAAACTTCAACTCCCTTCTACAGTACTATTGCGAGACAAAGATTATCTGAAGTGTAACAGACTGAGTCTAACAGTTAGGTGAATTATTATCAGAATCATTGTTATGAGAAAATTGTAGTTCGCGACAGGGTTATATTTCTAATACATTTCTTGAACGAGCTAGGCTACAGTATTTAAAAGCGTATAGTAACAGGAAGTTCATTCAAAAAAAATTATTTCCAACCCAAGTATTGATTCATAGGAAGAAAAATTATGGACTAGAATAATTTATCAAAGGTGCCTTCTGCTACATCTACACCAATTCGATAAATTTCCAAACGTTTGAAATAATTTAAGAATAAACTAGGTAAACAACTAATAGGTAATCTATCATTTGGACGACAGTCGTAAATGCAGATCTTTGGTGATTGATTGGATAGAATTGAACCTGCTGCGCTTCAAAACGCATCAGATATTCCCCGGGACTGTTATTTCAGAATGCAATCCCATCTTACCCACTTGCTGGACTATCCTAGTTCATATAAGGTACTTATGTTTTATATTTTCCACATATTGCTTATCGAAATATATGCCTAGATAGCATTGGTTCTATTACTCCCAAGTAAAGGATTCTTGAATGAAAATAGTAAACAGCATTAAGAATCAGGAATGTAATGCGATATGATTACAGGGGATGAAAAGTATAGCGTATGGCAGAAAGTAGAGCAGATGTTGTCCTTTATTTCTTCGTTTTCATATCCACGAAATACGGATACGGAACTGTACAACTAGCCATTGATTAACATACACCAAATAAACTAACGAAAATAATATTCAGGAAAAAGACCCACGTAAATAATTATATAAACCGGAGACAGCTAACACAGTTAATACAGCACCACTCCGAATAACATTGCATAAGCGACTGAGAGCAAGCAAACCCACGTGGTGATGGCATCTCTGGTATCGTTGTCATAGCAACAAACCCTTTATCGGTAAAAATTGCACGGACTTCACCTAAACATATTTTGTTGAATAAATTGGAGTACCCTGATGAACGCGTTCTGTTTTATTTCAGGAAGAGACTGGTTCTGACGAACGTTCAAGAACTAGTGCAGTGGAAACTGAAACCTGTTCTATGCCTCCACCAAGAAAAGCCATGAGGAAAATTGATACTGATAATTCAGTAGAAAAACTGATGTCTGTTGTGGCGAAGGGTTATGCTGCAAAAATGAGGAAACAGCCCACAAATTATTTTTGCTGATAGAGTTATTACCGAAACACTGCCTGACGCGCAAATGGGAAATCGAACTAGATGGACATCCCTCTCACACTAATATACACATACTTCATCCGTTTCCTGTGGTTCTCCAAATTCTTACTACAGTAACTACACCGCTGAATCCATGCCACCTGATGCATCGACTTCTGACGCCCCTTGTACAAATACGGTAAATTCACTGGAAACTTTTATATACGGAGAATGATTCCACCACAACTCCAGAATGCCAGTCGTGACTGAGACAGCGAAGAGTGCAAACGTGTCAGAGGAACGAGTGATGGGAGTAACGGTTCAGTAGTACAGGATGAGAATAGGATTTTGGGAAGGAGCAAGGTGGTGCTGGAGTGTGGAGTGGAGGGAAGGAGAGATGAAAGTATCGCGAAGGGACTCTTAGAAATCATATTGTATGCTGTCGTGATAGCAACGTTCCTGATGGTGGGAGGAATAGAGAAAAACCCAGGTCCGAATTCGCGACCATTTGGGTGGGAGGAGTAGGAAGAAATAGAGTGTGGTGAAGGAAGCAAGTAAGGGGGAGAAGAGATTTAATAAATGCTGCAGGAGCAGAGAACCACGCAAATAAGAGCATTCAAGGACCTAAACGTTTTTATAAAAGAAATTTGTGGTGTAAATTATAGTATAGCGGACTTAGAGGAGGAAGTTGGAATTCTGAACGAAAATGTGGTTGCATTGGAAGAGGAATTGGCAGAAATAAAGAAAGGAACAAGGCTGGTTGTGCAGGAGTCAGCTAGGAAAAAATGATTGTGTATGGTGTATCAGAAGATAAGAAAGAATCGAAACTGGAGTTGGTGTTGAAAGTGGTTTGACAAAATAGCGAATAAAATTAAAGTTAACTTCTCCGAAGTTGATAATTTTGATTTGTACAGAACAGTGGAAACGGGCCGGTGAAAGTGAGACTTATTTCAACCTTGGTGGCGGACATACACTATGTGATCAAAAGTATCCGGACACCACCAAAAACATAGTTTTTCATCTTAGGTGCATTGTGCTGCCACCTACTGCCAGGTACTCCATAGCAGCGACCTCAGCAGTCATTAGACATCGTGAGAGAGCAGAATGGGGCGCTCCGCGGAACTCACGGACTTCGAATGTGGTCAGGTGATTGGGTGTCACTTGTGTCAGAAGTCTGTACGCGAGATTTCCACACTCTTAAACATCCCTAGGTTCACTGTTTCTGATGTGATAGTGGAGTGGAAATGTGAAGGGACACGTACAGCACGAAAGCGTACAGGCCGACCTCGTCTATTGACTGAAAGAGACCGCCGACGGTTGAAGAGGGTCGTAAAGTGTAATAGGCAGGCATCTATCCAGACCATCATACAGGAATTCCAAACTGCATCAGGATCCACTCCAAGTACTACGACAGTTCGGCGGGAGGTGAGAAAACTTGGATTTCATGGTGAGCGGCTGCCCATATGCCACACATCACGCAGGTCAATGCCAGACGACGCTTCGCTTGATGTAAGAAGCGTAAACATTGGACGATTGAACAGTGGAAAAACGTTGTGTGGAGTGATGAATCACCGTGCACAATGTGGCGATCCGATGGCAGGGTGTGGGTATGGCAAATGCGCGGTGAACGTCATCTGCCAGCGTGTGTAGTGCCAACAGTAAAATTCGGAGGCGGTGGTGTTATGGTGTGGTTGTGTTTTTCATGGAAGGGGCTTGCACCCCCTTGTTGTTTTGCGTACTACTATCACAGCACAGGCTACATTGATTACATTGATGTTTAAATCCCATTTTGCTTCCCACTGTAGAAGAGCACTTCGGGGATGGCGATTGCACCTTTCAACACGATCGAGCAACTGTTCATAATGCACGGCCTGTGGCGGAGTGGTTACACGACAATAACATCCCTGTAATGGACTGGCCTGCACATTGTCCCGACCAGAATCCTATAGAACACCTTTGGGATGTTTTGGTACGCCGACTTCGCGCCAGGCCTCACCGACCGACATCGCTATCTCTCCTTAGTGCAGCGCTCCGTGAAGAATGGGCTGCCCTTCCCCAAGCAACCTTCCAGCACCAGATCGATCGCATGCCTGCGAGAGTGGAAGCTGTCATCAAGGCTAAGGGTGGGCCAACACCATATTGAATTCCAGCATTACCGATGGAGGTAGCCAAGAACTTGTACGTCATGTTCAGCCAAGTGCCCGGATACTTTTGATCACATAGTGTATTACTAAGTAATGCAATTAATTTGAACGGTTCAAACATTTATTTGAAGCAGAGATAGACAAGGGAGAGAGGAAGCAGATGCAAATTTTAAAGCGGCATATGTGGAAGGCTAGAGCACAAGGCTTACGAGCGTAGATGGAGGAAAGTGTCTGGTGACAGGAGACCGGAAATGGACGCGGACTTGGAGCCCGGAGAGATTGCAGAAGCTGGAAATGGGCGGGGGAGAGGGAAGCAGCGAGCACAAGACGTCAGCAGCGGAGACAGATGTGGGAACAGCCTCAGCAGTTGGTGTATGGATAAACTATGCGAGTACAGCAGTACAGGAGCAAATGAAACGAGAAAAGAGACACAAGGGGAACTGAGAGAGGAGATAATTTAAGGTGAATTGGAAGTGAGAACTATAATTAGATAGGGACGTGATCCCGTGTCTCGTATGAAGGGGAATACAGATAGGAGTGCAGAGAGAAGGCAGGGGATGGGTAAGAGAAGGTTGATAAGTCTGAAAAATTTATGGGGAGAGGTAGGAACAGATCGGGCTTGGAAAATGGGCAGGAGGGAGGGGATAAGGGAGATGAGAGGGTTGAGGAGGGCTCACAAGGGAGAATTATGAGAATCAAGGCGGGCAGTGGAGAAACAAATAAGCATAGAGACCGGAGTAGTTGAAAAGAAATAACTACATATATGTCGATAGGGGTGCTGAACATTGAGAGGATAGTGGAGAATTTGGGAAACAGAGAAATTGTGTAATTAGATATTTCCCTTAGTGGAGTTGTGGTTAGGACAAGGGGTGGAGATTGAATGGTATGGATATAGAATTGTAAATGTGATAAGGAAAATAGGGAAGATGGGGAGAAATCCGGGGGAATACTAGTACTAAAAAACGAAATAGCCGAGAGGGTAGAGAGAATCCAGAGTGAGGTAGACGGGGTGGTATGGTTGAGAATAAAAATGGGGAGGAGTGATTCTGAGGCAATTTGCTTTGCCCTCGTATAAAATCATCCTAAGGATTCAGTATACGCGAATATTTTTTTGAGGGATTACTTGAGGAAATAAATCAGATTAAAGAGTTGTATGAAGAAGATGGGAAGATTTTAACGGGTGAATGGAATGCAAGAGTTAGCAATAGAATGCCGGACTATGGGAGAGATGACACGGAAGTTAGGGGTTGCCGAAGGAAGGGTGAGGATAAAGATTCAAATAGTTAATGGGAAAGGCTGCTGGAGTTACGTGCACTAGGAAAGTTATATATTTTAAATGGATGGATGGAGGGGGATTGTAATGTGGAATTGACATACATTACAACGAATGGGGGGAGTGCCGTTGATATAGAACAAGCTCGGAGGTAGCCTCAAGGAGAGTTATAAGTGTTGAAGTGTTAAGGTGTGGGGTGGCAGAACATATGCCAGTAAAGATTAAATTGAGAAGGGAGGTAGAGAATGGAGGAGGGAGAAAAAGGTGGGGTATAGGGCTGAAAATATGATTGGAATGAGAGAACGAGAAATTGAGGTTGGAGCTTATGGAGGGGGAGAAATATTAGGAGTGAGAATTGAAGGGGCGTTGGAAAAAATGGACATAGACGGGGCGTTAGAGCTAATAGAAATTCCAGTGCGGAGTGTGGGGAGGAGAGGTAAGAGGGAGGCGTAAAAAGATTAGTGACAGGGTGGTTTGACCTGGAGTGTAGCAGGAAAGGGGCGGGTGTATTGAGAGCTCTAGCTGAGTTTAGGAATGTAGGGGAAGAGAGAGGAATATTGTAAATTAAGAAAAGAATACACGGGTGTACTGACTGGGGAAAAAAGAGGGTGGAAGGAGGCGGAGGCAGAAATAATAAATGAATACTGTAGGGAAAATAGAATAGAGAAAATCTGGGAGTCTATCAATAAGATAAAGAGAGACCAATGGGGAAGGGTTAAGAACATAAGGGAGGGAAATTGGGTGGAGTATTTTAAAAGACTTTTAGGAGGGGAAGATAACTGGTATAGGGAAATTGGGAAGACATACAGTATATAGTAAGTGAATCAATAGTTGGAAATCAAATATTAGATGAGGAGATAACAGGACAGGAAGTAATTAGGGTATAAAAATGCAAGACCTAAGGCAGCGGGGGTGTGTGAATGGCATTACTAATAGTGTTTGGAGGGAAGTAGGATCCAAAAGATATGTTGACGAGGATGGTAACATTCTTTAACAGGGTGTTTGAAACAGTTAAATATCCGAGGGAATGGAGAAAGGGGGTATTATGCCCAATTTACAAAAATAGAGGGGTTAGAAGCGATCCGAATAATTATAGAGGGATAACGTTGTTAGATGCCTTGTCTAACGTGTATACAGGGATCTTGGCTAATAGAATAAAGAAACCGGCGGAGCAGTATGGGAGGATATCGGATTTTCAGAATGGATTTAGGAAAGGGAGAAATACGGTCGATAAAATGTGCAGATACTAGACATGGTGATTACGAAATGTGTGAAGATAGCAGAGACCAAATAATATGTTGCGGCTGTGGATTTGGAAAAGGTTTTGATACAGTGAGCAGGGGGACGTTATTTACGAGATTAAAGGAGATAGGGTTATTTAAGGAAATGAGGGAGGCAATTGAAGTAATTTGCGAGAAGGTATACATGATGATCAAATTACAGGGAGGAGGGTTGAGTAATTGTACTGAGTCTAAAATAGGGGTGAAACAAGTTTGTAAACTATCCCCAATATTATTTATAAATGTTATATTACAGAACCATGGAGGAGAAAGATTGCAATATCCATGGATAGGAAAGAAAGAAGTGCCGGGTTTGCTATTCGCAGACGATTTATTGATCATAGCACTGACGGCAAGGGGTTTGCAAAGACGGTTAGATGAGGTGGTAGATTATAACAGGAAATAATCTCTTAGAGTAAACATAAGAAAGGCACAAAAACGGAATGTAGGAAAAGGAGAGATAGGAAGGAAAAGAAAGTGTGGAAGGTAAATCAAGAGGAAATCATACCATAAGAAGAAATAGAGTATTTGGGAATAACAATAAGTAACAAGGGATCGTGGAAAGAACAGTGTTGGAGGGCCAAATTAAAAGGAACAGGAGCGCAGCAGTACGGGTATTAGAAAATTCATTCCAAGATATAAAATACAAAATCCAGAAAATGGTGCTTCAATCACTGGCCAAGGGTAACATGTTAATTGAGGTGAAGGTATGGGGATTGGAAGAGGAAAGGGTAGAATTAAAGCACGTAGTGGCAAAATTCAGCAATATTATGATAGGACTACCAATATGCACGGCAAATGCTGGGGCTAGATTAGTTTACAAAGAGTCTATGGAGGTAGAAATGTTAAAGAGAGTGATAAAGTATTGGATAAGATTGGAAGAAGGGGAATTAATATAAGAGGCTTATATATTTCAGAAAAGAGTGAAGAATGGAGGATATTGGGTGAATAAGCGTAATAAAAGGATGCAAAAAATAGGCTTGGGGGAGTATGGGAGTGTTACGTGGGGGGAGAGGAAAAATGGATATGGAAAAATATAAAGGGAAGAATATTAGATATAAAGAGGTAGTGTAATAACGGAACGTAGGAATAGAGAATCTACATCAGTTTTAAACAAATTAATCGAAGTAACTAGTCCAAAAACGGATTTTGCGGGAAGTCCAAAGAGTGGCTTATATTGGTGGATGTTATAAGTATCAAACAATATAGGTTGGATAGGGATGGAAAACAAGGGTAAGTGTGTATTGTGTGGGGAGCGGTGGTCGGATTTACATATATTCAACCAGTGTAAAATTTTGGATGAGGTGAAAAGTCAATTACTTAATAACACGGAATTGGATAAGTTAGCTAAAGTTTATACGACATCATGGTTGTGTAAGGAGTGGGAGACAGGAATTAATATTTCTAAATTTTTAAACAGGGTAAGAGCAAAATTTATAAAGAAATTCGGTGAATAAAAGGGGGAGATAGGGAAGATGAAATGTGGAAGATATGGGCATAAATGGTTTAGTTATAACAAACATAGAACTGATGTGAATGTAAGGGTAGATAGTGTGAGGAAGAGACAGTGTGGATAGAACTATGAACAGAAAAAGTGAACAGAGAATGAGATATGAAAGATGGACTGTTTTTGTGTGTAGGGTAGTCTATGTATAATATATTGCTGAGAGGATGGTTAGTGGCTTAGGTAGTAAAAGGTAAGGTTTAGGTAAATAAGAAGTAGTATTAAGGAGAGGTGGATGGACATAATTTGGATGGTATGTACTGAACCCATGACCTTTGTGTCAAAGGAACCAGAGTCCTAAAGTCATTACATGAGATGCCATATACATTACAAGTCATGAGCTCTAGCTACATTTTTGTCTCTGACCAGAGACGGCACGTTGAGAAACAGGTGGTGGTTCACATTCTCATGCAAAAGAAATTACGTCACCCGCACGAGTAGAATGGCCAGGGATATGTCCAGACTTTTTTTTCTAATAAAGAGTACATTTTAAGAAGAGTTGGCGACGAAACTGCCGTAGTAAACGTTAGGAAATTGTAAGTGAAACAATATGGTAATTAATGATAAAGATTTTAGGCCACTAAATAGCTCCAGAAGGTAATTTGTCTATAGACGCGCCTGTTCGAACTCTGCAACATCGACCAAATATAGTGCCTATCTTATGAGGTAATTCAACAATTTAGTTGGTTAAGAGAATTCCTAAACAACTACGTGTTACGTCGTGATCTGCCATCAGAACATTTTTATGGGGTAGAAAAAGTGTCTGTAAATTTTTGGCGGGAAATGCAGACGGCACGAGAAAATGTTATAAAAGAACGATGCGCAATTTTGCAATCCCGCACTGTGTTCGGAGAATTTGAAGCGACCGCACGCCACTCAGAACAGTACAAATCGGTTGTGTACACGAAGTGCACATAGAGCAGTTTGGCCAAAGGTGGCTATATAATCTCCAAGTGGAGAGAGATTGAGTCCAGTTATCGATATTTCCGTGTGGAACCATCGTGCAAATTCATATAAATGCAACAGACTGTCATTGTAATGTCGAAATCCTGCAATTGAATTAACCCATATTATTAAACTTCGTTTGTGTGTGCGGATCGGTCTTGACGATCGTGTCGATTCCCGAGGATGAGAACGAGTGAAGGGCATTTTTTGTTATTGTTTTCAGGTGTATGGTAAAAAAAGACAGGGAAGGAAAAATGTTTTGTAAAGCCACTATCTGTCGAGATGGCTGAATGGAGAGAGGATTGTGAGCCTGTAAAAATGGGAGACGACGTACGACTACAGGTATGTGAATCACCACATTTATAAAGTGATTTTGTTTATTTCATGATGTCGCCATCTTTTGTGTGTATCTGTGACGCATTTTGGTCACCCTCTTATTTTGTGAAAATGTCAGAGGAATATGACAAAAGGCCACTTTTTACGATTCTTGGATAATCGGGAAAGTCGCAAAAGTAACATGTGAAGTGTTGTATTGTACTACATTTGATGGTTGAGAAACGAATATAATGTTTAAACAAAGTATCATTTCCGTACGTTTATTTTCTATATTTGTGGTTTGCCGTAGTTCGGTGTAAAGATGAAATTCATGTAAGCGTAATCCGTGGTTTTTCATTTAGAACTGGCGCAGAAGGCACAACGCTGTGTTCGGCGACGTAAATTTTGTCAGGGGAAGTTACGAGGAGAGACCGATAAAATTTGTTACAGGGGATTGCTATTCCAAAGTCTGTTCAAATCTGTGTAGAATTGATGAGAAGAAAATAACGGTAACATTTTGTAAGTCAAGTTGTGAGTCTTGGTTTGGAAATATTAGCTCAGATATGCGAGGAGAGATGGTTAGTTGCCACAGTGTGTTTTATGTAACACCATTGTGGGTCACCCAAGAGAGAGATTTCTTATTGTCGTGTAGAGAATTTGTGATATCGAATGTTCCAAGTCTTGCGAAAATTGGAAGGAATGTGGATCAGGTTGCTGAAATCCTGTAGTGCCGATGCCAGGAATGTGTAGGAAACCCGAGGAGTTATTTTTGTAATTTATTGAGATGGGAACAGGGTCAGTCCATAGTTCGGATTCCACGTGAAACCGTAGGACCGAGATGGATAAGAATATTTGAGTGACGTTTTAAATTAAATATCTTCACATAATCGATGTGGGGTCAAGAATTATATTTCATGGTAAATTGCCAGCAAGGCGAGGTCTTCGTTTGATGCAAGTTAAAATAACATGTGTGTTTAGAGATATCGTGGGGAGAGCTCGTGTTCCCGTTATTCGAGCCAGCTGTTAGGTGGTCGAGGCAGCTCACTGCTAGAAAGAAACTAACAGTAACTAAGATTTGTAATTTGTAGCAAAATATTTGTAATTAGATTTCATTATTTAGAAGATACTCGTTTTAGTAGAAACTTGAATTCATTTTCCAAGCGACGGAAATGTGACGATGGTACGATGTTGGAAGTAACCCTTTTCGAGGATGTCAACATTTGAGAATCTGTAGTGATGTCTGATACAATTTAAGGGTTGTACAAAGTTTTAATTGAATGTCTCGATAGCTGTAAATACATAGAGTTCGGGATGGATGATTGTGGGGTTTTCCAAGGCACAAATGTAGGTTCTTGTGATGTCATGCTTGTGGAGAACATGGTGTGCAGTAGTCCATCCATCCCAGAGTTGTGGGAGGTGCATTACGAAATGTCAGTCTCATCGACCTGAAACCATATTGAAGGAGGTGCCGGAATCGGATCAGGGGGTAACCGTAGGCGTTATAAGCGATGTGACATTGACTTTATTTTTCGTTGTGTAAATTTATGCAGATGGTAGGATTTAATGTTAGGATTATCCAAGCTAGTTTCTTAGTAATAGGTAGTGTTATAATGTAAGCTTGGTTGAGTGACATGAAATAAATAGTACTGGTAATTATGACGATGTATCCCGTTTTTAGCGGCGATGAGGAAAAGTATGAGCATAATACAATATTGTAATTAAATAGTTATGGATTTTAAAGAAACCAATCGTCCCGGATAGATAAAACTGGTTGTTAATTAGGATTATTAGATTACTTTATTTAATTCAGTGAAATCGTGTATGTATAAATGGGAATTTTAAAATATATGTACTAGGGCAGTTAAGAGAGGCCAAGTATTCGGTTAGGGGAAAAAAGGAGCGATACGGTGTAGTTGTGTAACGTAGAGCTGAGGGAGACATTGGCCTGAACTATCCCAAGCTAAAGTGAATAATCAGACCGAGCTCGATAGCTGCAGTCGCTTAAGTGCGGCCAGTATCCAGTAATCGGGAGATAGTGTCGGCAGCCCTGAAGATGGTTTTCCGTGGTTTCCTATTTTCATACCAGGCAAATGCTGGGGCTGTGCCCTAATTAAGGCCACGGCCGCTTCCTTCCCATTCCTAGGCCTTTCCAATCCCATCTTCGCCAAAGACCTATCTGTGTCGGTGCGACGTAAAGCAATTTTAAAAAAAATGTAAGGTAGAAAACAGTATTGGGTTAGAGGGAGTAAGACGTCAATGAGACAGAGAAAGAGTGTCCAAGTTATGGTATCCGTCCCGGCATGAGAATGCAAGTGTGGCAGGCTACGTGTGCCGTTCAGATGTGGGCTGTTACATAAAGAAAGGGTGAGGTCTACGAGGGCTCGGTTTCCGGCCTCATGAGACATGGCTGGTCGCGGCATCCCAGGGAAAAGTGGTCGTAGTTCCTCACCAGGGGGGATGTCGCGACAAGACAGATTTAGTACAGTTAAGTAGTTTAGTCGAGTACTAAATAAATGTAGAGGTAGTGTGTTGCAGGCTATCCGCCCATATGTGAGTGGCTACATTGCGGATTTAGTATGAAATTAGCTATAGATTTTGTTGTAGTTAAGTAGTTAATCCAATAAATAAACAATCACTTACCTCAATGTAATCCTTCAGTGCTTTTATTATGGCTTTGCATGTTTCCATTCCGATTTTCCCAATAGCTTGAGGTGAAATTCTCATGGAAAATTTTAGGCATGCGTGGTTTAAGAACTGTTGGATTTCCTGCGCGGTCACATATTTGCAGTTACAAATATAGCCATTACATTGTTAGATGCGCTAGCGAGTGGTATGCTGTTCCAAGAGCTCTGTATTATCTTAGTGATAAAGTAGTTAATAGTTGTAGAAATTTAGCAAATTTTGTGTGCGATACATTTAGTTCCACAAATATTTGTGTTTACTGTTTTTAGTAATTGAGTTTAGTGGTATTTATTTACAATTTCTGAGTAGTTCCGTAGGCGTTCGCTAGATTACAAGGTGTAATTTAGGGCTGCGTGAAAGAAGAAATATATTTGTTTTTAAAAATTATTATTAAAATATCAGTTTGTTGATAAAATACAAATACAGGATATTAAAAAGAGTCTAAACTTGGACAGATGTGGTATTAGTGCAGGCAATTGACAGGGTATTTCGAATAGCATTTCAACTGGTCCATCTATCACGAAGGTAATAACTTTAAATAACGCGATACTGTTGTAAATTTCGTTTAAGGAAAAGATCTCAACAGAATATACAGTATTTCACCGGCGAAATAGTTAACAGTAGTTGTATTGTTATCGATTATTGTCGGTCTTCATATTCAAATATTGTATTGTTGGCTAGTCATGAACAACGGGTGTAGTGTAATAAAAAAAAATATAATAAATCAGCTGGTTCATGTATTTCGATCATCTGAGCAGGTAGTTAAAGTATCCGTAATTTATATTTCGTTCCTTCGATCATTCAGTATTTATAAGCGGTTAGCTAATAGCAAGTTCCTATATCCCTATAATTGCAATTCAAGTCCCTGGCGTAGTTTTGACTGAAGTATTTGAGAAATTATTGTAGACAACCTCGTATTTTCAACATTTGCGGACACTTATTCTCCGTCCCGCGGAGTATCGAAAAATCATAGGAATCCACCAGCGTAGTGTAGATACGGTATATTATCTAGTATCTTTGTGTGCGGTAACCCTTTCGATACTTGAGCATGTAACCACACACCAGGTTTCATTTCTATTAGAGCATAATAGGATATAGTAGTACCTACTAATAATAATCTGTCTACGCATTTAATTTTGTTGGTAATCCTCAAGTAGTTCTTGCCAATTTCACACTTATTTGTGCCTAGTAATAACTAGTCGCTCGAGACTGATCCTCCTGTAGTGCAAGCTGTGCGACGTACCGGTAACTATGACTAAATTTGATAGTATATCATTGGCAGTTAATGCGTGAAATAACGTTCCCATATGAAAACGTGAGCCACTACATTTGATCAAAAGCCTGGAAAAGTACGGTACTGCATGTTCAACTATGAACCCCTTAATAACATTAACGAAAGTGAAAACCGAATATCAGTATCTTATACTGGTCACGGCTCATTTGAAGTGGACATCTTAGTTGAATAACCCTGCATAATTTGTGAATAACTGTAGACAGAATGCCAGTATCTTAAACTGTTAACGAGTTATTTCAGGTGGAATTCTTAGCTGAATAACCCGTATAATTGGTTAATAACTGTTATTAGGATGTAAACCTACCTGGATGCCTCACAACCGTTGTCGGCAGGGTAGCTTCTTGTGATTCAGACCGGGCCGGAGGTGTTCTGTGACGATTGCTCTTCATTGATATTATGCGTTTGTACGTACTGGATCATCCCAGAAGCATTTCTCCCGACGTATTTTACTTCTTTTGAACAAGAAACACAGCAGGCTCTATGTGGCATCTCTTCAAAATAACCGACATCCACGACTTGCGTTCCGTTTTGGACATCGTCTTCTAGTTTTGCGTAAAACTAGTACAATTTCACATTGCACCGTCATATATCGAAGTACCTAATTATGACGGGAATATTCTACAACATTGCAAGGAATTTTTTCCTTCGTCACCAACATATCGGTAAGCACAAACAGTGGTCATATGTTATTGAATGTGGGGTCTGATAACGATGTGCACTCATCTGTCGAAAGAATTTGAGCAAACTGAAGCATTTTAGATTACACATTCCACTAATGCGTAATGGTGGTTACATATGCACCAAGGCGCATCTTGCCTCGCCTCGAGTTCGAATAATGCATGCCTCTAGTATCCAGGTACGTGTACCTACAGTACCCGTCAGGTCCTGTACTTAAACCACTCATTCGTGTACCTACCAGTGCATACAGTGCCAGAATGCGTATCCTTTTTAATTATGTTATACCGCGTCAAAATAGACCTCGGTAGATATGAACGCCCTAATCGCTTGTTGACACGTATTTACGAAATGGAGGCCCGTGGTTGGCTATTCGCATACTCAGCACAAACAACATTCAGCTCCGACTACCTGTAGACCTACGACACGCTGTTCACCACACAATGCGGGGACAACGCTCTCGAGATCTCTCGAAATTTCTCGCGAGAAATAGTGCCTGCGCTAGTCTCGAGAAATCTCGAGACCTAATCTCAGACTGCCTATCACTAGTAATAACCTATTGTAATTAGGATATGTCTGAATGTAGTTTAAAATTATCGTAGTGTATTGTAGTATCTAAACGTAGTTTAATTTGTGTAGTATAGTATCTATGGTATCTCGAGTAACTCTTACGAGGATTCTGTTGTGGTAATTTGGGTAGACTTAACCGCAGTTTAGAACTGTGTAATTCTTTTGTATTAGTTTCGGTTTTCAGTAATTAACAGCAATTTTCATTCTGTTAGTTGTATGACATTTTTTCCTACAACACCCTAAGTACCTAGTATTGTAGCGTAGTAGTAGCAGCCTATATTAATTACCTTTGTAAAACGTATAAGAAATAGGAATTGATTTACTTTGTACCTTAGTTGAGAAATGTGTATATGTTAAACCAGAACCAAGACATTTTTTTTTTTTTGAATCAAAATAAACAAGCTTACCTCTAGTGTACGAGTTTCATTTTGACTCACTGTACATAAAGAAGCGATTCACATTTATGCCAGTTCGGACATTTATAAGAATTAGATACATGACCCAAATAAAGCAGTATAACTTTAAGAGAAATGAAACTAAGAAAAACATGGAATGGATACAATAAAGTAACACAAAACACTTTAAAACTGTTATGAATGCATATTCTTTAATTTTTCTCTTTTCCTTTCGAAATAGTGACTACAACGAAGACAATACCACTTTGTTGGCGATTCGACAGTTCATCTTGCAAGGTGGAATTATCAAATGACTGTCATCCCGTGTTTCTCTATTACCGTAATGTTTTAAATAATAATGCTGTAATTGTTAAATGGCAAACCATACTTAAGCGGGCGAGTTGACCGTGCAGTTAGGGTCGCGCAGCAGTGAGCTAGCATCCAGCAGATAGTGTTCTAACCCCACCGTCGGCAGCCCTGAAGACGGTTTTTCCGTGGTTTCTCAATTTCACACCAGGCAAATGCTAGGGCTGTACCTTATTTATGGCCACGGCCACTTCCTTCCCACTCCTAGGCCTTTACTATCCCACCGTCGCGATAAGACCTATCTGTGTCGGTGCGACGTAAAGCAAAGACACTTAGGAATAAGACAAGAAGGGTGCACAAGACACATTCCAATACGAATCTTTTCAAGGAAAAGAAAGAGTGCATTTTGCGTTTATAAAGCTCTGACAGATGTATTAACAGTGGATCGAGGTTAACTTTCATTAATATTTTCAGGTTATAAGGCGAGTGTCTTCAAATTCTTCCATTAAAAAAAAAAAAAAAAAAAAAAAAAAAATCTTGCTAGGCCACCGGAAGGAGGATCAGACAGGTAGTGGAATTTTTCTGAAGTAAATATTGTGAATGTTGCTGTCCTGATCATTCTATTATTATTCTAAGACAAGGCTAAAAAAAAAAAAAAAAGCATACGGGGAATCTACCACCTGGGGAACTGCCCTAAATGCAGATCAGTAGTGATTGATTGTGCTCTATTTTTAGGCTATGTATTTATCCTGGTCCACATTGTAGTAATTACTTGCTTTTATTTAGCAGCAGTTAATACTGAAACTGGTTGTTTTAAAGGACCAGACAGAGTGTATTTAAAAATGAAATATTTCAGCATGATCATATTTAACATTACTTGTATTCTCTGGATCTATATGGTACTGAAAAACATTTTAAAGGAAAACTATAATAAGCATAAAATAATTCTGAAATCTTCAAGTCTGTCAAGTCAGTCATCTTGCAATTACTGCACTCGGAGCATATAACAGCAAAAGTATGTACGGTACGTTTAAGAACAGATATTAGAATGAACGCTTTGGTATCATAATTATCAGTAGCAATGACATGGCAACAGCACAAATTAAGCCAGACCAGAAAGCGTTGTACCTGGCTTACAGTAGCGCTGCCCAGTGGCTTCACGCATTGCCCCATGAGGTACTTTCACCCCCATCAGCACAGTAACTAATACTGAGAGGACTTCTCCTTTTAGTGAAACTTCCAGAACAGGAGGAGATGGCAATTGGAGTGGCTGATCTTAGTCTTGCTCCTTAGTGGACAAGTGTATATCTTAATCGAGACAATTAAGTTACCTTACCCAGTATTTGATAAGACTTGTTCTTTAAGCTGGGTAAGGAAATTTAGGCATGAGCAAATGACATGTTTACTGAGAAATTCCGTGTAATAGACAATCTACGTCCAGGATACTAAAATGGAATGGGTGGAATACATGGAGATAATGTTCCAGAACAGTATGTAACAATAGAGAAAAGAAGCAAACAGGGTGGTCAGATGCAGTGAACATAAGGGGGAAAAATAAATTCAAACAAGAAATTTACATAGGAAAAAAAGGATAAAAGGAACAGGCAAACTAACCAAATTATGGGACATGTTTGGAAATAATCTAGGAATCCTTTCACAAGAAAAGGTAAATGAAATGCTTTAGACATATGTGAACTAACTGTAGTTCTTTGAAATAAGAGGACAGATGAGAGGAAAATTTTGAAAATCTAATCAATGTAAAAGAAATTTTTTGACAATGTTTTGAAGCAAGGAATTAATTGGGATAAAGACAATGGAGAATGTAGTTTGACACATAATATGCACCCTCTCTTAGATGGCAACACCAACTTCGCCACCCAACTTCAGTGGCAAAGTTGGTTAGGCATTGCACTTCTGTACCTAGGATATCATTTCATCCCGCCCGAGGTCGATGGCGTGTGAGAACATTATTCTTGATAAATGGAGGGAATAATAAAATACAGCATCTCAGAAACAGCAAAATATAGAAACATGGTGGGGATAAAATAACAATCGAGTAATAGAATTACTGTAGGATTGGGGTAAAATATCTTGGTGACATGAAAGTATCAAGAGCAACAATTTACATCCAAGGAACAAGAAGGATTGCATTAACTATCAAGATAATATTTTGATATTGATTAGTAGACTGGGCAAACTGTTTTCAGCCATTCTGGAAAAGAACCCAATGATTGGTGAAGGATACAATGGATATACAGTTGAACCTGAGTTATACATTCATGAAGGTGTAGAGCAGATTTTATACATAACTAAGAATTACTTACAAATCAAGTTTAGATATTTTGTCATATAGTTATTGAAATAATTTTCTCTATTTTCAGGAATAAGATTAAAGACAGTTTATTTCAGAGATATAAGTCAACTCATTAACATACTAAGTTTAAGTACTGAGCATGCGCATGTATTAACATTTTTTAATGCGAAAGTTACGGTTTTAAACTACTAAGATTTAGAGATGTAATCCGCAGCATACTGATTTTTAATCATACGACTGATGTGACAAAGTGCAGCACCCAGGGGAACAATTTGAAAGTTTTAAGGATGTAAAACACCCTAAAAAACTCCAGAGAAATGCAAAGCCACCAAATACTTTTTACACTCGTACCTCACTGCACTTTTCTTGCCGGTCTTTCTTTCAACACAGTCACGGCCTGCTTTGGGGTTATAAACCCTGTGAAATGTGCCCAGGGAACTCGTACAGGGGGAGTTGGGAATTTTTTATGAGAATAAGTGATCGGCACAACCGTTCTTTCAGTAGCTATCTCTTCCCATAAAGAGTTGTGAACCACGTGTTGAGAAATGTCTAGAGGGTGGGTTCCGTTTATGCTTTATTTTGTTTCAGAATTTCAAATAAAACCATATTTGGAAGGTTTATCATCTGTTTTACCCTATTCCTATTGTCCTATATGTCTAAAAAGCACATATGTGCTTTTGTAGGCAAGATGGACTACATTATCATCACCTTCATCACTCAACGTGAAATTTTTTGTTATGCTGCTATAACTTTCACTGCTAGTAAATAAAATTGTATAATTTTCCAAAACTATATCACTGCCCAATTCACTCTATCCCATAATATAAGTTCGATTTGATTCCTTGTAATACAATGTTTACTAGTGTCTGCCATTTCTGCTGATTATCAAGCAGGTAATCACCCTACTTGGAGAGAGATTGCCTGCTGCACGATGCAATCTATGATGTTCATTCCAACTTCAAGAGAGAGCAGATTCTCAGCTTTCACATGGAATACTGCATGTCATGCCATCTATTGTTGATTTTGCACTTTGTTTTTAAAAATTCACTTAAAATAGCATTTCTTTTACAAAAGACTGTGGAAAGTGTGGTATAAGCAATTTCTAATCCCCAGCTATTTGAATTTTAGTTTTATGTGGATTATTGTCCACTTTTCATATAAATTTTACTTCCTCATCCAGCATGTAACTCTTCCTGTTCCCCATGGTCGATTGACAATAACGTACAATTTCTACTGATAGAACCGCAGTTTTTAGTACCCAATATGGCATGTCAGCTGTCCGCATCATTTCAATGTGTCATTTAAATAACTTGCTTACAAAAGAAAAACTGAAGCATGTACTATGACCCGAGCACGTCTCGTAATCTTTCTACTTTAGCTTTATGACATGCAGTCACTCCCCATGACCTTTGACGTACCACTGCACCCTTTCAATAGCTGCACCTAAAGTCCCACTGCCAACAATGCCGAGTTTAACGGTCACATTTCTAACCCACGAGTATTTCAGTAACACCAGAAAATTCATATGTCTACAGCATTATTTGGACTCGTGTTACATGCAAATAAATTGTATTCCACAAACAGCTGTTTGGCTCCTAATATTTGTCTTTTAGTTAAAAGCCACACAGGCACTTTCCATGATTTTTGTTACACTACTGCACCACACCCCTCCGACATCTGCAGCGAAAGTCCCACTGCCAACAAAGCTGACTTTAATGCAACACACTTCTAACTCACCTGTGTTTTCATCAGAGGAAATGCATAACTTTGTTACATACAAATAAACAGCATTATAACATAAAACAGTACACATGTGATTTAATGGATATTTTCACACTGCAGAGAAGTTGCCAGTATGGTATCTGATGTTCGGTATCTGCCAAGTAACTGGAAGATAATTTCAGGAGACAAAGAAGCAGAGTCTAACAGACTGAACATCAAAATTCATAACAGTTTAAAAGGAAGATGAATATAGGTTACTTTTTTATTTCAGTGGTGGTGATATGGTGGTAAAGGTTGAATTATAGGGACTGACTGCTTCCATAGTGCAATACCTATTTACAAAGCTGGCATTTCAACGGCAAGGATTATTACACAGGACCTATCAGGTGGATATTTTCCACAACTATACTAGAGTTACGCAGTCTAAAAAGCTAAGGATAACAGCCAACCACACGACACCACATAATCTGCAGGCCTTCAGCTGAGCAGCAGTTGCTTGTAGGCCCTGGCCGTTCTGGGCTGAAACAATCCTCTTTAAAATTGATAATTATCACAACATAATAATGCATCATTTATAATGACTATGTCTCTAGTTGTCTCCCATTAGGTCAACCTCTCATCCACATCATAGAGGCAGGCAACAGCATGATGTAGGGGATTGCCTGTAGGGGTAATGTACAGGGGGAACTATGTTTGCCCCATGACCACTCCGGAAGGTGTGAAGGCCCTACAGGAACCCTGAAAAGTGATGGCTAACAGGCAGGATTCTGGTGAATGTTGAAGGAGTCCTTTGGTACGGCAAAGCTGGCAGAGGTGGAAGCCCTTCTTCTTGGGGATGAATAAGGAAGAAATTACTTTACTTCTAAAGAGGGATCTTTAAAAGCTACAGGAGAGAACCCCTGCAGAAAAATTCTGCAGCCAGCATAGAAAGGAGGCAGCCCCACCACTGGACTAGGGTGCACACCTGGAACAAACTTATTATTGAGGTTATACATCCTGTACTATGGCTACAAATAACACCAATACAAAACACAATGCCAATTTTGCAAACAAATGTACAGTATAAAAGGTGTAAGATACACATAAGTAAATCACACCCAGACCAATACAGAGCCTGCCCATTGAATCCATCTATGATCACACCTAGCCAGTTGAAGATTCCACCTTCAGATCCTATTCCTAGTGAAAAAGTTCACTCAACAAAGTTGGAAATAACCTGTGATCCAAGAGACACAAATAAATAAATAAATAAATAAATAAATAAATAGATAAATAAATAAATAAATAAATTCTTACCATGACAAACTGAACAAACGGCTAGCTATCTTTCAGCATGAATTGAATGATGATGAATTCAATTAACAAGTCACTAATTTTGTAAACTTCCTTGCCACAGCTACAGACTTACTGCTAGAGGTCTGCCTTCCGTTTACGATTGGTCGAACAAAGGTATTGCAGGTTATAAATTTCATTTTTTTTGTCCATATATAAGATCTACTTGTGATAGAAATTCTTATAATTTTGTTAATTACCACCTTACTTACTTACTTACTCCTTGACGCTACGGTCCTTGCAGAACCTTGGTCTCCGCAACAATCTTCTTCCAAAGCTCTCTGTCGATTGCCTTGGTCCTCCATCTCCGGACTCCCATGGTACGTAGATCAGCCTCCACCTCTTCTATCCATCGCTTTCTTGGTCTACCTCTACATCGTCTTCCACCTGGATGCCCCTCCAGCACTTTCTTAGGTTCTCTTGTAGTCTCCATTCGATGGACATGTCCTAGCCAACGCACTCTAGCAGTCTTCATGAAAGATACTATATCCTGCTCTTGGTACAGGTCTCTAAGCTCCTGATTAGATCTAATACACCATCCCAGTGCAGTTTTAACTGGCCCAAAAATCTTCCTCAATACCTTTCTTTCCCATGTCATTAACCTATATTCTTCTGTTTTATTTAATACCCAGGTCTCAGCTCCATATGTAACCACGGGTCTAATGACAGTCTTATAAATGGTCAACTTAGCTTTCCTGGATATTTGTTTATTTCTTAATGTTGGAATTAAGGCAGCATAGCATCGATTTCCTGCAGCCAGTCTAGAATTTATTTCCTTTTTTGTTTCATTTTGTGAAGTAATCAGAGAGCCTAGATATCTAAATTCCTGTACCCTTTCAAAACACTTTTCTCCACACCTAAGTGCATTTGGAGGTTGACTAGATCTGGAACTCACTAGGAACTTAGTTTTGTTGTTATTCACTACCAGGCCAATTTGCTGTGCTCCCCTCTCCAATTCTTCATAGGTTTCGAGAAGTGCATTCTTTGTACGAGAAATAATGGCCACATCATCTGCATATGCCAATATTTGAATTAGTCTATGATATATGTTCCTTTCACGATTTGCAGTGATGGTACGCACAGCTGTTTCTAAAGCAATATTGAAGAGGACAGCAGACATTGGATCTCCTTGCCTCAAACCCACTTTTACGTCGAAGGTTCGCGATACTTTCCCTTGTACGCATACCTTAGATTTACTTCCACTCAAAGCTGTTTTTACCAACCTAATCAGCTTCCCAGGATAACCAAGGGCTTTCATTTCGATGAGTAGTTTTCCTCTTTGCACTGAATCGTACGCTTGTTTAAAATCAACGTACAGTTGATACAGTGGTATGTTATATTCATAGCACCTCTCCAGGATGATCCTCATTGTAAAGATATGATCTATTGTTGAACGGTTTGCACGAAATCCACACTGATATTCTCCAAGATCCTGCTCTGCTTTGTGTGTTAGACGCTTAGCTATTATTATGCTAAAGATCTTGTAGCCTATGCAAAGCAGAGATATCCCTCTGTAATTTTCACATTTCAATTTATTTCCCTTCTTAAGAATTGGGTACACCAAAGCTGTTTCCCATTCTTCTGGTAATTTCTCTGTTCGCCAGATTTCCAGTATCAACTTATACAATGCTTGTATCAATACCGTTCCACCATATTTTAACAACTCAGCTGTTATTCCATCTTCTCCTGGTGACTTATTATTCTTCATCGATAAGAGGACACCTTTTACTTCCTCCAAAGTGGGTGGTTCACTATTGCATTCCTCAGATTCATCTTCATTAGATTCACTATTTGGCAATTCTAATTCATATTCTTCATTTTGTATTTTAACTGGATTCAAAACCTCCTCAAAATATTCCGCCCATCTATCTAATATTTCCTGGGTATTTCCAAGTAGTTGCCCATCCTCATTTTGTATGCAGCTTACTCTTGGTTGAAATCCACTTTTTCTCTGCTTTACGTTTCTATAAAACTTTCTACTTCTCTTATGCTCATAATCTTGTTGCATCTCTTTTATCAGATCTTTTTCCATTTCTCTTTTCTTTTTTCTACAAAGATTCTTGGCTTCCCTTCTACATTCCACATACGTTTGGTGAGTAGCTCTTGTTGCCCGTTGCATATATATCATCCTTGCTCTATTTCTTTTCTCCAAGGCTATCTTTACTTCCTCATCATACCAATCCTTCTTTGGCTGTTTCTTTCTTTCTCCTAGTACCTCCTGGGCTGCATTTGTGATGGCTTCTTTAATCACCCGCCATGATTCATCCACTGTTACTGCATTTTTATGGTTTTTCAAACCTTCTTCAACCTGTCTTTCATACTCCTTTCTCCTTGCATCATCATTAAGTTCTTCTTGGTTAAATCCTTTCCTCCTTTCTGCTTTACCTCTGACTCTTACCGCAAGCTTTTGTTTCAATTTAGCTTTCACCAAATAGTGGTCTGAATCTATATCTGCACCTCTATAGGTTCGCACATCTTGTACATCAGACGCATGTCTTTTATCAATCAGTATGTGGTCGATTTGATTCTTGGTGTTCCCATCTGGTGCCTCCCAAGTTTCTTTATGAATTCTCTTGTGCTCAAATGTAGTGCTACTGATTACCATATCCTTTGCTGTAGCAAAGTCAATAAGCCGTAACCCATTGTTGTTACTTTCCAAATGTAAACTCTGTGCTCCTATTGTGGGTCTAAATTCTTCCTCTTGTCCCACTTTTGCATTGAAGTCCCCAATTACTATTTTAATGTCATGTCTAGGTGCCTCATCGTACTGTTTCTCTAGTTCTTCATAAAACTTATCCTTTAGTTCATCCTCCTTTTCTTCCGTAGGTGCGTGTACGCTTATAAGTGTATAATTGAAGAAGCGGCCCCTGATTCTCATGATACAGATTCTTTCATTTACTGCCTTGTAAGACATTAAGGTATGCTTCAGTTGTTTAGATATCATAAAGCCTGTTCCACAGATGTTATCGCCATTCCCACTGTTGATTAAAGTATAATCCTGTAAATCGAACATCTCAATTTCCCGCCATCTAATTTCTTGTAGAGCAGCGATTTCAACATTATACTTTCTTAGTTCCTCTTCTTGTTTTCTGCTTTTCCCTGGCTGGAGTAGGCTTCTCACATTCCAAGTCGCTAATACCAATCCATAACCATTTCCTCGCCTAGGTCGTTTGTCAATTTTATCCGTCCGGTTTGTTCTTACTCTTTGCGGCTTCTCAACAGTTTATTTTTTTAATGGGATAGAGTTGTCAACCCTATGCCCAACCCCCAACCTGGAGGACCAGGGTATCCCTTTTAGTCTGGATCATCACCTTCGACCTGTCCGGCAAGGGAGGCCCTACCAGTAGCTAAGCTACCGCCGGCATAGCTCTCTGGATCTTTTGACCACACAAGCCCCACCACCACGACAAGGTAAAGATACCATCGATGGGGTAATTACCACCTATTCAATACAATAAAAACTTAATAATAACTTACATATTTATTAAGTTGTTGATATGGTACATGTTTCGCTCCTTTTTTGTGAGCATCATCAGCCAATTATTGTTTACGTAAGGTTATATAAGATCATGGATCTATTCTATTGGATTAAGATTATGCTTGTAAACCTGACTGACAAATTTTATAATATTTTACAAGTCATATAACAATAAAATTATGTCTAAGTTAGATAGATTTTAGACAAATATGTTTTAAGTCTAACATTTTATTGACAAAACTCATCTGGTGAACATCCTTTAAAATTATTTTAGAAAACCTTTTGAGATCTGGCTAATTGTATTGATTCAATGTTGCTTGACTTGTAAGATTGTCGTTGAAACTTCGTTATACCAACAAGCCCAATTTGGAACATACGAGAACAATTCAAATTCTACATCACATTAGAAAGTGTTTATTCACCAACAAGTTTGTTCATGAATAATATTCTCGTACTGACAACATAAAATTAATGCCAATACATTTTGTACAAATGTTACTCCAGCAACATCGAGAACAAGTTAAATGTTCATAACATAGGCAATTATCAACTGTAGAAAATTGGTAATACTGTTAACGAAGTTTCAACGACAATCATACAAGTCAAGCAACATTGAATCAATACAATTAGCCAGATCTCAAAAGGTTTTCTAAAATAATTTTAAAGGATGTTCACCAGATGAGTTTTGTCAATAAAATGTTAGACTTAAAACATATTTGTCTAAAATCTATTTAAGACAATTTTATTGTTCTATGACTTGTAAAATATTATAAGATTTGTCAATCAGGTTTACAAGCATAATCTTAATCCAATAGAATAGATTCATGATCTTATATAACCTTAAGTAAACAATAATTGGCTGATGATGCTCACGAAAAAGGAGCAAAACATGTATCATATCAACAACTTAATAAAATATGTAAGTTTTTATCGTACTGAATAGATGGTAATTAACAAAATTATAAGAATTTGTATCACGAACAAAGGTAGTCGTGTAGTTAAGTTCTACTCCGCTAGTGAGCGTGACTTGTCTGACTGCTTGGTGCTCGAACAGTCAGAGTAAACCCACCGGATTCAGTCCGACTAATTCACATTCGCTATCAATACAACATTCGTTGCAAACATGGAACAGGTGTAAGCAAAACCTGACAAGAAGCAATATGGATTACTAAGTTAAGAAAAGATGAAGAGCAAAGTGTGAAAATACTTCTTACCAGTAACAACTGCGAATAGTCAACATGCAGTATATGTGCCATGTAAACGTTGCGCTTTCTTACTGAGGTTTGCCTCTACATATGAAAGCACAAGTGTGTAAATTGTGACCGAATACAGTGTGCCCATCAAGTACAGTACTAAATGATATCAAACAAAACATTACACAGAAGAGCATCAAATTATGTGCAACAGATCTCCGTCCCTTTGCAGTTGTTTCGGGAATAGGTTCCTATGTCCAAAAACTGTTCATTTTACCAGGCTATGGACAAATAAATGTTGCTGATATTCTTACTACAAAAATTCATTTATTAAAAGATCATCTTTCTGATGACTATTACCTTGTATAGTGGAGAAATAACAGCACAGAATATCCGACTTGCTCTGCTAGCAAAGAAAAGAATGTCTATTCGAGCTTCCAATGAGACAAGTGAAAGAAATTTCAGTTCAGCTGGTAGCTTTATTAGAGCAAAAAGGAGTTTCCTTAACCAAGGTATAGTAAATGACTATCTTGATTCATTCTGCACCGGGCGAGTTGGCTGTGCTGTTAGGAGCGCACAGCTGTAAGCTTGCATCCGCGAGATAGTGGGTTTGAACCCCACTGTCAGCAACCCTGAAGATGGTTTTCCGTGGTTTCCCACTTTCACACCAGGCAAATGCTGGGGCTATACCTTAATTAAGGCCACGGCCGGTTCCTTCCCATTCCTAGGCCTTTCCTATCCCATCGTCGCCATAAGACCAATCTGCGTTGGTGCGACGTAAAACAAATAGCAAAAAAAGAAAAATTAATTCTGTACTAAAACATACAACACAATAATGATGAATGTTAGTGACATTGTGAAAGACAGGACAAGTTAATGTTCAGTGTCTACTAATGAATGACAAGTCGATCTTGCAGCATTTATAGTAAGTTGTAATTACATTACTTCAATGTATATTTGGTTAAAATATTTGCAGAGTGTCCAACGTTTAGAGCCAGCCACTCTCCTTTCCTCGCTCCATTTAAAATTGTTCGCCGTAACGTCCCTGATACTCTCTGTAAGCGTGCATCAGTCGGCTTACCTCAGCCTACACGCTGCCGTACGAGGTTCGAACGCGTGAAGCGAACGAACTGGGTCGTTTGCAGACATCTATCTACTGCAAGATCCGACGAGTCCAGTCACTAGATATGGGGCGTTCAGTGCACAAAGGAATCAAGTCACAATAAGAATGTTTTGAGAAAAATAGCCATAAAGGTTTTGCTGAATAATTAATTACAGGAAGACGTTTACAATGTTTTAAAGTGTTTCAATAATAGAAGTTATTTTGTATAATGTATTCGCATATTACAAAAGGGTAAAAATAAGTGCTAATACATGCTAACTAAAATAGAAAAGTAAAGTTTTGGACTTGATTCTTTTGTGCTCTGAATGTATTGAAATTGTACCTTGAATTTGGACTTGATTCTTTTGTGCTCTGAATGTGTTGTACTTGTATCTTCCTCTTTATTATAGGCTTCTGGTTTTATTAAGGAAACAGTAAAGGAAATGCCTATCTTGAATATATAATTATAATTTTCTTCTCTATGTATGCTTACAGCAAATATTTCCAAACAGTAAGTTATACAATTCAGATTCAAAGAAATACGTAATCACTTTCGTCTGCTTTCCCGTGCAAAGCCGGGGAAGCCCTTGTGGCAGTTTCACACGGTAGGCTCTTGAAAAAATTATGATGCACAGGCGGAATGTAGAGCAGTAAATCCTCTATGTCCTTTTTCTTCGCTTTTGTTACTGGTCGACGTTGGGTATAAAGAGGGCCTTGCTGGATGTTATAAAGGTGTGTTTTGCGATGGTCGGGAGACTTCTTTCTTACGTCAACTTCGTCAAATTGCATATCAGGGTAAAAGGGGATTCACTTTTATAAAGTAACCTACTCATAATCAGCCAGTTGATGTCTTAACCATCAACCGTTTCCTTTTTTCTGTTCGTTACTGAATTCTTCAAGTTTCTGGTGGGTAAGAAGTCTGAGAATTTCATTCCAATGACCTCAAATCCAGGGGACGTTTTCTTAGCTTGTCTAACGATATCCATCCAATCATTTGGTGCGTAAAGGTGCGAGATTGTCCTACTGGCTTTCTCCACTAAACCACAATCACTGTCATTAGGTAAGTAATAATGTCCTGATACCAAGAATTTGTGATCAATGGCTGAGACATTCATGCTAGGATCTTGACACAACTTCAGAGACAATGACATTTTAATTAAATCTCACACACCGACAAAGCAAACCATGGAAACTGTGCGAATGGGCATGTTCCCACTGTGCTCTGAACAAATGACTGCTTCCCTCCGTGCTCAACAGAAATGCCGATCACATAACAGTTATTTACAATATCTGGACATAAATCTTTTATGCTCTGAAAGCAGCATCATAAATAGTACTTAAAGGTGGAATAAGTCCAAAATGACCAAAAATGGACTTGATTCCTTTGTGTTCTGAACACCCCATATATTGAAGCTCGTATATGTGGCACTTATAAAACACAACTGACAATATAAAACCTCCAGTAATCGGCAGAGATCCTCTAAGAATTATTGTGAACATTGGAAGGCTAAATTCAAGTACAAACCAATTCAATACGAATATTTTTACCAAAGGAAAGTAAAAAATTTTAAATGACAAAAGAACTAGTAATTTGAAACTAGAGAAAGATGTTGTTAAAAGATATTTTAGGAACAGATTTGAAACCTCTAGTGATTGCATGAGACACACCTGTATCGATTATACGGATGATACCTTAGACAATACAATTTCAATATCATCAGAGTTGTTCTTTTCTTCATGGGCCCTCTAAATATTAGTTCCTAATTAGCGTCGACCTTGAAGATCTTTTGCTACCATGTTTTTCCTTCATTCCTACCTAGATATACCAGCTCCCTTCATAAAACTGCAGGTTGTTCTTACTGGGTCTTCTTGGATGTTTTCTCTCTCTTCACCTAGTAGTCCTAGAGTGGAAAGTCTGATTCTACCCAGCGCCTCACATTCAAAAAGTATGTGTTCAGCTGATTCCTCTGCTTCATTGCATTTTCTACATATATTGTCCCTTATTACTCCAATTCTATGTAGGTGTTTTTTCAGTGATCTGTCAACAGTCCTACTGAAAATGAAAACCTACAACCTGTTTTCCAGTCACTGACCGGGTCAGGGATGTAATGAATGAAGCAGATATAGGCTGTTGGTACGATGGGGTCGCCACTCCCAAAGTGATTTATTAATGAATGATAGATGCTATGAAATGAGAATGGAGAGTGTTGCTGGAATGAAAGATGACAGGGAAAACCAGAGTACCCAGAGAAAAACCTGTCCCGCCTCCGCTTTGTCCAGCACAAATCTTACATGGAGTGACCGGGATTTGAACCACGGTATCCAGCGGTGAAAGGCCGATGCGCTGCCATCTGAGCCACGGAGGCTCCTCAACAGTCCTACTACCCATCTTATATTTTCTCTGCTAAGTTTCAACAGTTCTTTATTATGCTTCTTGTTTGGTCCCTTTATCAGTTCTTCTGCAAGCCTGCATCCTGGAGCATTTTTCCAGTTCACCACCAGAGTTAGTTTTCTCTATTATCAAAAACATAGCAATTGACACAAGCCTAGGTCTGGATAAGGTTTTATTGATATCTGTTTATGAACCACTTGATGAAGATGATTTAGACCATATCTTTAGAATATTTAAAAGTTGGTTCATTCCTGAGGATCTCACAGCAGCCAGAAGTGTTCTTATACATAAAGGTGGTGAAGAAAATGATCTGTCGAAATGGAGACCGATTAGCATTTGCTCCATTACTCAGTGCATGTTAAATAAGATCCTTGATAAAACTTTAAGGGAATCCCTTGAACCAGTTCCAAAGAGATTTTGTCGTAAGTCCTGGCTCTTCCATTAACAAGAATACTGATGGCATTTTATGAACAGCCATAATGAAAAAGAAGTGTTCGATAGTACTGGACACAATCAAGGCGACAATCGAGAATTCTATACTACCCAGGTCCATTAAGAAATTACTAGTCAATCTCCTCACAGACAACAAGTTCAAACAGCTCATGGTTATTACAAGTAATAACAATTCCACTATTCTTTACAGTCTCAAAGCATTCACAGCAACAATTATAAATACATGAACTGCAGAGTATACAAACTAAAGCCCAGCCAGTTTATACAGGCCAAACGGGACATAATTTTCTGCCATGAGCTCCCACGTCGGATTCAAACCATTCTTTTTCTACAATAGAACAGCTCATAAAGGTACCTTACTCAATATTTACAAAAATATTTTCATCAACATAGACCAAAGAACAAACAATGGTAACCTGAATGAAATATCAGAGAATTTCAACATCCTTCCTGAATAAATAATTAATACATTCTTTAAAGAAGCCCAATAAGAATACAAGCCCACTCATCTACTTCCCCCACTCACCATTTCCCTCGACCCCCTCAAGCCTTCCCCGCCTGGCCGTTACCTCCAGTCAATAATAGACAACAATCCGTACATAATATATGGCTTGTCTGCCAAGACACATAACGACCAGCAAGGACCCTAAGTACTCAGATGTGCCTTATATTCATTTTACCTTTTGATCTATTTTCATTCTAGATAACTCCACGATAGAAAACATATGACCCAAGCCCAGCTTTTCAACTTAACAGCACCACATGACAAATTCCCCACGTGTTAACAGCTTAATTTTACCACACAATGTTTATTATCCATTAAACCACTAAAGGAACACATTTTATGATTAGCAACATGGAACCAAGACTGAATTGCTAGTCAAGATTTTTTCTTCCCTCTTAACCTGGGTGTGAACAAATGTAAGATTCTATATTATTGTTCAATGATGGGTTGTTTATAATCTATTAACCCACTAATGGAACACATTTTATGAATAGCAGCATGGAATCAAGACTCTACTAGTCATGATTTTCCTCTCTTAACCTGTGTCTGCAAATGTAGGATTCTTTTATACATGAACAACGATGAGATGTTTGAAATGGATTTCACGTCACCATTTTGTTGTCACATGCCACGTTAAGACTGTAGACATGTATAAAACACCTTTTTTGCTATGCCTATTTTACTGTTTAACTTTCGTTCTTTGCTAGGTTGAGGATGTCCCAAAGAGAAACGAATCATGTACACAAGAACCTTGTTTATCCAGATTAAGTGGAACCAGAACTGATCTGGATTATCAAAAATATGGAAAAACAAAAAATCAAATACAGTACATGATATATAATATATTAACATAAGTTGTACAGTAATAACCTTTTCAACTGTACAAAAAATTTTAAAAAATAAGAACACTTTTCTTACATTTATGTCTCTGTTTTACGCACTAATATAATGTGCAAGCTTTTTCTGTTTTACATTTATATAGCAAATCACGAAGACATGTTACTAACATCCAAGGATCCGTTCTGCCGGTGTGTTTTCAGTCAGGGATTCTAAATAGGCCATCAGTTTGTCCAGCTGTATTGTTGCATTTCCATGAGTCATTGTTTCTTCTGATGGAGCACTGGTTTCGTTCTCGAACTCACTATTACTCTCGTCATTACCTGCCAAGGAACAAGAGGTAATAATTTATTCATCTGTCATAAAGCCGTAGCCTGAATTACAGTCATTTTTCAACCAGACATTTACGTCGTTCACATCTACGTCCAAGCATACGGGAATGCGTGCAAATATATCAAGGAACTCAGAAGAATCCATGGTATTCTATTCTCAATTTCAGGCGAATGTCGGGACGGTACCTTTGATAGACCCGCAGCCGACTTACTTCCAATTCCTGTCCTTAACTATCCTTGGCGGAAAAGATATTCAAGAAGAATCGATCCCGTAACAGAAATAATGTACAATTAAAATATAAATTTTTAATATTTTCGATTCGGATAAACCGGAGATCCAGATTAATGAGGGCCGGATAAACGAGGTTCTCGTGTACAGGTAACTTCGCTTTAAGAATAAACATTTTTGTAAGTATTGTAAAGGTGGAAGTTTTAATGTTAATATCTTAAATTGCTCACGGTCATACAGATAAGATAAACATCAAATGTGGAGTGATGCAGAGAGATCCTATTTCACCTTTTTTACTTAACTGGGGTATAAATTACACTGATGAACTTACAGATACCAAAGCATCAGAAATGTATGGTTTTCAATTGACTCATACCACTGCCCCTTGAACATCCCTATGCTTTGCTGACGATCTGGTGGTTATATTTAAAGACCGAGCAGCAGCTTCAATCCTAATAACTTCTGTCACCAATCTGCTTCAAGAAATAGGTTTGCATATAAATGCAGACAAATCAAATGCCATTATTATAAAAAATGGTAAACTTCATTTTGATGATACTCTGACGGTCTCTGGAAAAATTACAAGTATAAATAATGAAGAACTAAAATACTGAGGGGCAAGTTTCAAACAGACTTTAGTCTTCAATGAAATTAAAGTACTTGAAAAATTGAAAGTTAACTTAGATCAGATTACCAGGAGTCACTCACTCCAACTGCATCAAAAACTGACTGTAATAAATCAGTTTATTGGCTCGACACTGATATACCCCTTCTAGACTGGTTTGGTTGAGAAAATTCCCAAATTAAGTCTGTAAGTCGACAACATGATCAGAAGCGCACTTAAAGAAATTCTACCATTTTCGAGTGACAAGCTGGCAAGTATGATTTGAGCCACAAATAGAGGTCCTTTTACTCAAAGTGGGGCCGGCTGGTTGGCTTGGGGCCTGGAGAGCGCCCATATAAATCACATGCAAATAACAAGCCCATATAATAAC
This sequence comes from Anabrus simplex, assembly GCF_040414725.1. NCBI lineage: Eukaryota > Metazoa > Arthropoda > Insecta > Orthoptera > Tettigoniidae > Anabrus > Anabrus simplex. The sequence continues at coordinate 1,095,852,152 of NC_090265.1, read as the reverse complement.
GCATAATCAATCCGGCTCCATGGCTAAATAGTTAGCGTGCTGCCCTTCGGTCACAGAGGTCCCGGGTTCGAATCCCGGCAGGGCCAGGAATTTTAACCAAAATTGGTTAATTCCGCTGACACGGGGGTTGGGTGAATTTTTCATCATAATTCAATCCTCATCACGACGTGTGGATCGCTTACGGGGTCAAATCAAAAGTCCTGCATCTGGTGAGCCGAACTTGTCCTTAGGTACTCCCGGCACTAAAAGCCATACACCATTTCATTTCAACGCATAATCAAAGTAAAATAATTTCTCACCTTGTCACAGAAGAGGTTGAAAATGTGAGTGTGTGAGGGTTTGTTGCATAAAGCTTATTTTTCAATTTTCCCCATAAATAAAAATCGCAAACAGCAAAATCCAGGGCACAATTTTTTTACTAATTACTCTGTTGTTAAAAATTTCTTCAATTAAACTTCATGACTTGTTAGCTGTATACGCGGTTGCCGAGTCTTGCTGGAAATATCCAGATTGGCATTCATTGTCAGTCAATTGTTAAAAATTGGTACGAGAATGTCATTCCTGTATCTTTGCCCAGGGATTGGTGTTAAAAAAAACTATAGGCCCTATTATCCCGTCTGCAGTTACTGCGGCCAACACTCCCATTTTCACACTCTAGATGAACTCAAAATACCAAGAGAGAAATTGAGGCTATCCCAGTAGATGAACTAATGCGAATGAATGAAAATTTCCTTAGATGAAGCCAGAAATGTGTAGATACAGGTGGAGGACATTTACAACGTCATCTGTGACAAGGTGAGAAATTATTTTACTTTGATTATGTGTTATTACGTGTGCTTGTTATTTGCATGCAATTCATAT